>NW_010162437.1:22587-36751 GCF_000695765.1 Mesitornis unicolor | reverse complement strand
CAACTGATAAAGCAAGTGACAGATGAAGCAGTCACTTGCAACAGTTTCCCCATTGTGAAGTGCCCTTTGGTACTGGCAACGAAACGCTCAAATTAACCCAACCAAAAAAAAAATTAAATAAAAGAAGCTTGTAAAAACAGTCACATTTTCAAAGGCACCCAAATGAGTTGGCATCCAAATCTCAAATTCCTTTGTACATCACATGAGAGCTCCATATTTTTTTTTCCTAAATACACAAATTGCTGGGGTGAAAGCCATCAGTAACTGACTTGTTAAAGGAAAGGAATGAAGTGTGCTCAGTTTCTGAGAGGCTTGGTTTACTTTTATTAACTGATGGATTATTTCTTTTTTTGTCTCGTTCACCAACATGTTGAATGCCATGCAAATTATACTGCAGCAGAAGGAAAATACACTTTTCTTTTTTATAAGGTAGTAGGACTGTAGTTCAATCTTTTCCTGTCTTAAATTCTTTTAACTTTATGCAAAGTATTTTCCCCTTAACATTTTTTGGATTTCTGATCTTAAAAAGAAATTGCTTATTTCAAAGCCTTCATAAACACCTTCCATTTTCATTTTTATTGGTAATGTAGTTCTTTCCAGTTATATGAAATATTCCTGCACAAGATCACAAATCAGAATCACAACATAATTTTGATAGATACCACTGGAGATCATCTGATCTTAGCCCTCTACTTAAAACAGGCCTGCAGACTTAACATTTCTGAGCTTAGACCAGGGCCTCAACCAGTTGAGTTATATTGTCTCCAAAGACGGAGATTCTACTATATCTCTAGTGCAGTGTCTGACCACCTTCTTTGGGTAGATTTCTTCCTAATGTCTAACTGGAAATTCCCTTCCTGCAAATTATGTCCATTACCTCTTCTCTGCTTCATGAGTTAAACTGATTAGCTTATAGTTTCCTGGATCTGCTCTTCCTGAAAACATGCGAGACATCTGCCTGTTTCCAGTCCTCAGAGAGCTCCCACATATGCTAGATCATTCAGAGACTGCAGGAGAGTATGTCTCAATGAAACTTGCTGGCTCCCTCAGCAGCTTCTAAAATCATTCAGTCTGGTCCCATGGACTTTTATGTCCTTTTTGTTCTGAATCTTTCACTCTTCATTTTAACACAAATACATTTCCCAGTGTTGTTCCTTAGGACTTGGGAGGCAAATCTGAAAGCAACATTACAAATTAAAGCAAGGTAAAAAGAATACATGTACTTCATCCTTTTCTTCTGTTCTGTCATTAGCTTCTCTGTCCCGCTCAGCAGTGAGCCCACACTTAGTCAATCTTTTTCTTCCAAGGTAACGACAGGTGGTTCTTGCCTTTTGCATCTCCTGCCATCTGAGCTTTGGCTTTCATAATCTTACTACTGAATGTCCAGGAAATGTTTTTGTAATGTTTTGAGGCAGCCCAACATTGCTTCCACTATCTGTACACTTCCTTTTTGCATTTAAGCTCATTTTGGAAATCCCCATTCAGCCAAATTGGCTTCCTGCGCTTGACTTTTTGCCCATTGGAATGGGCAGTTCTTGCACTTTGAGGAGACTCGTTGATGTCATGGTTTAGGCCCAGTGCCTAACTGAGCACCACAATGCCCCAAAAAGGGCTAGTCAAAATAAGGACTGGAAGGTCTTCTCACCACTTAAAAAGGTCACAGACAAAAGACAGACTCATCATAAGGACTAAAAACAAAGCAATTTTAATTTGTTACCAACATCAGAGTAGAACAATGGGAAATACAACCAGATCTTAAACTCAAAACACCTTCCCCCCACCCTTCCCTTCTTCCCGGGCTCAGCTTTTGTTCCCGGTTTCTTCACCTTCCCCTTCCCCCCTTTTGCCTTGAGGCACAGGGGGATGGGAGTGGGGTTTGCAGTCAGTTTTCACGCCATGTGCTCCTCAGGAGTAGGAAGACTCAGCCCAGTCTCTCTCTCTCTGCTTCCACGTGGCCCCCTTTCCATAGGGGTAAAAGTCCTCAAAAGTCCACTATGGGTCTGCCCACAGTCACAGTTCCCTCACACACGAACTGCTTCAGCACACAAACTGCCCAGAGTCACAGCTTCTTCAGGGGCAGCCACTGCTTACATGGCCCTGCCCCACTGGTGAACAATACGGTCTGCAGGCCAGTCGACCCGGCTTTTGCCACGGGTTGCAAAAGGGGAACCTGGGCTCTGTGTCCTCCTCCTCCCTCTCCTTTATTTTTTTCAACCGACCTTGGTGCTCTTCCAAGTTGTTCTCCTCAGGCCCCACTCCTTTCTCCACTGCAGGTCTCTTCTGATGGTTCTGGAGTTCCCAGCTCTCTTTTTTTGAGGGATGGAGCTGCAGTGGGGCTTAAGCTTAAGTTGTGGTCGGGGCCAGCCAAGCCCAGCTGGGCAGGGCCAGGGCCATGCCACCCGCACCTGGGGCCACGCTGGTCAGGGCCAGTGCCAGAGAGAGAGAGAAGTATGCCCTGCACCACCCTTAAATACATGAATTCGCAGGGGCGCTGATTGGCTTTGCCCTGGTCAGAGGTGAGTCTGACAAAGGCAAAGGGGGAGCTTCTCAGGTAGCTTCTTAAAGGGCCGTCTCCATAGCCCTGCCCTCACTACCAAAGACACAACCAAAAACCCCTCACAGAAAACCCAATATAGTTGAACATGAACCAGATCTCCTAGACCCCTTTGTCCTTCAAAGCAGTTCCCCATATGACTATGCCTACGATTATTCTTTTACTTCCCCAGGTCTCTCAGGATATCAAACTCTATTGTCTGCTGCTCAGTTCTTCCAAGGTTACCCTTAACTACTGCATTCCCAACCAGTTCTGATTTGTGAGTAGTGGCTTTGCCAGGAAGGCATACCCTCCCTGCATCTTCACTGACTGTGTCAAAAAACTGTCCTTGACATACTCCATACATTTTGTGGATTCCTTGTGTGCTGAGATGTCCCCATTCCAGCAGATATCAGTGCGGTTCAAGTTCTCCTTGGGAGACAGGGCCTGCAGTTAAAAGGCTTCTTCTGTTGTTTTTTTTTCCAAAAAGGCTTTGTCCACTTCTTCTTTACCAAATGGTCTGTCATACATTCATTGCAGTTCTCTGGTCATGATGTCATCTCCTGTCATGTCAAAGTGCAATCCTTGACTATCTCCATAACTTTTTTTGTCACTGAAATGTAAAGCACTATTTTATTTATTTATTTATTTATCCACTTGTTTGTTTACCATCCTCACCTTCTCAGACAGCTTACTCAGATTGGGACTTGCTTTAAACATTAAGATCTATGCTTTTCAATGTTTAAAGCTTTGCTGTCTGGGATGCAATTTAAAACGCAGCTTTTCTGTGTCCCAAATGCCCTGAGTTTGTAGTAGGATGCAGTGTAAATTTTCTAAATCTTGAGAATTCACCAAGGACCAATACGTAACTGCAGGAAGACTGGGAAAGAACACAACAGTGTCTTATCTCAGAGAACCATGGGGTGCACAGAGTTCACAAGGGAACACAGGGACAACGACAATATGGAAACCAGGATATGGCATTACAGTTGGGCTCTTGCACCAGGCTATCATGTGTTATCTTGGGTCCCAGTCAACAAATTACACTATGCAAGCATAGCTGTTGTGTTTTATAAGGTATGACTATATAATGTTTTGAAAAATAATATCCTCTCATGTCATGAAAACATAAGTTGTAAGATACTGTTTTTATTTACTAGAATTAGTTTTTCATGGTGAAACAAACAAGGAAAAGAACTACTCCAGGTTATGTTTGACAAAATGCTGGTTCTGTCTTGAAGGAACCAAAATACTTTCATAAACCAGTTCACAGCAGAATAATTGAATTTTGAAGAAACCAACAAATGATTGTTTTATAGTCCTGTGTTCATGTTCCTCTTGCCTATTCTGTTGCTCAAAGCTTTCACCTAGCAGCTGCTGAACACCTAGAAAAACCTTGATGATCTCTTGGAGCAGAAAGGTAGAGTTGTTCAATTACACAGCAGCAGTCTAATGGCAAGAGCCGACTCTGCAAATCTGAAGTGCAAGATTCATTTGTGAGCTTCTAAATATACAGACCTCATAGATCATGTTTCCAGTGGATTCTTGAACTCTGGAAACAGTCCTGATACATCAGCATCCTTGTCACTTGTCTGCACCGGGTGAAAAATTCTGCTGCTTTTTTGAGCAAAATCTCTTTTATTGGGATTGTCTTTTCTCTTAAATACTTCAAATAAAATGTTAAATATTTTTCTCAGATTGCTAAAATCGGTGCAAGCTGGTTGCTATCTATGGAGATGGTAGCTCAGTAGGTGATTTTAAAAGAGCATTTAAATATCTGATTGCTTTCATTGGAAAGGATAGGTCTGTCACCATTCTTGAAGTTCAGTATGCTTTCAGGTATTTTGTTGCAATGAGGGTTTCTTTTCAGATAAATTTCTTGACCTAAATTTTTGTAAGTAATCAGAAGGTACTCAGCTACTACAGATAAAAATAGCAATAATTTTTTCTTCCCCTTCTGTGCAGGAAATAGCTCGATTAGCTATTTTTATGTTCTTGCTTGTATGCATGACAGAGTAGTTACCATTCACGCAGAAGTTAAATCCATCCAAGACAGTGAGTATAGTGGACTTCATCATCAACTCATACCTCTCTATCAAAGTTTCAAGACAGATTTTGATGTCTAGGAACTTACAGATAGGCGAATTGTTACTCAGGTTAATTTTGTCTTCAGTTTTACAGATTTAAAGGACTCAGAGGGTTTTGTTTGGAAAGAAATTACTCTACATTTCAATCAGGACAAAAAAACCCCTTTTTTATGTCCTAGCCTTCATCTCCATGGGCTAAGTACACAGCATGAATAAGAATACATGTTAACTAGCAAAGGAGCTAGTTTCCATTAAGGTAGATCAAATGGGGTTGTTAGATGTAGATAGGAAAAACAGGTTAAATTCCTCTAGCATCAGTCAAATGAAGCTGGGATCCTAGATGTTTATTTTGTAAACAGGGGGAAAAGAAAAATTAATCATTAGACTAATTTAATGTTCTTACCTCCATGCTATGTCTTTGACCTAGGTCTTCAGTTTACTAGTTCTTTGACAGTGATGACTTATTCCAGCCTATTTCTGACTTTGAACTGGAATGCATGTTGGATCAATTAGAAATGCAGGCAACATCCAGCAAATGCTGGAGTATATAATGAAGGAGGTTTTTTTCACTTTCTGAAACCTGAAACAAAACCGAATAGAGAGAAAACTAGAAGAGCAGCCTCTCAGAAGGTGCACAAGAGAACTCGGGGAGAATTTCTGAGTTGTTCGGAAGCCCATATAATTAGAAAATTAAACAAGCAGCCTACCAAAACGATGAGGCAAGTATCAGAGAGAAAACTGAGGCTTAGACTTTGTTATGATAGGAAGAAACTACTCCACTATTCTTGTTCTTATTTCCATAACTGCTTGTCTGGCATATTGTCTGGAACCCTTTAATTCACAAGCATCTGGCAATAAGACTTGGAGATTACCTTTCATGTTGTCGTCACTTTCAATCTGTAAGTCTTTGAGCACTCTGCTTCCTTGTCTTTCCAAGAATAAAGGTAAGGTTTTTTGAAAATTTTTGGAAAGTTCATAGAATTGAATTTCACTTTTGTGTAACAACATAGATATTGAATCACTGCAAACGATTTCCAGGTGTCGTCACTGCTCATGCTACGAATATCTTTCTGGAATAAGTGCATCTCGGCAATTTTGTTACAGTGTATTGTATTTTTTCCTATGTAAAAATGTTCATTTTCTCTCTCACCCCCTTACTGACTGGTGATTGTGTTTAAATATTCTGATTTTTTTCATCAAAGATGCCTCTTTTGTTCATGCAAAACAGTATTAGTTGCTTATGGATCCAGTAAAGTGAGTTATGCTTTGTGTTTCTTTAGAATATTATTTAATTTTGTTGATATATGAAGCCTTACAGTATTAAAGTTGAAATTATTTGAGAATATAAATCTAGAAAAATTGCAACGGGTATAAATAGCTGTTTCCTAATAAGAAAAAAAAATAACAAAAGAAAAATCTGACTGGAGATTTTTGGGTAGTCCTTGACCCAATGTCTGTACCTTTCAAAATTTAATACTCCTTTAAAATAAAAGTATTACAATTTTGGAAAGTGATGAGGTGAATGTATGTTCTCTACTTTTTTAAATAGAGCCTTAGCACTACTGAATAGGAACAGTCATCCTTAGAATTAACTGTTACTTATTTCATCCATTTTGTTTCAGAATCAGCTGCAGATTATTTCTTTTTCTCAAGAAAAATTTTAACTGTGTTGATGAGCTTGTTTACTATATGACTCAGTATTGTTTCTGCTCTGAATTTTAGCAGTCTGGTTTGGTCATTGGAAGAGAGCTGAGCCCTATAAGTGCAGACCAGCTGCTGTCTCGCCATTTTGTACACTACATGCTCCACAAACATGTAAATCCTGGTGAACTGGTGGACTTCTGGTATAGAACAGATTGAGGATCTGTGGATTTGATTCTCTTCAGTATACATTGGGGTTTTTTTGTTTCTTTTTTTTTTTTTTAAATTCTTTTCTAGATACAAATAACCATTTGACCAACTTGCAGCAAATTAGACAGTAAACTGCAGCCCATCATTTTTCTTCCCAGACCCTCATCCAATGAGGAAAACATTACATCACATTTCTGTGTGAACAGTTTCTTGCCGATGTATTTGGCCCACTGCTCAAGGCAGTGAGGAGAAGTGAAGACAAAGTCCTTCCTTTTCTTTACTTCATTTGGTCCCTTCCCAGCTCTTTGTCAACAGAGTCACAAATCGAATGCTGCTAAGGGAGGGGAGCCCTATTTCCCTGGATAATGTAAGAAAAGCAGTGACAATCTCTTGTTTTTATAAAAAGACAGTGGACTTGTCCTCCTTTGCATCTGTAATTAGTCAGCAAGAATATGGGAACAATAAGAAAAGGATTTGTGGAAACAAATAAGTTGGGTTTTGATCCGAGATTCTGTCAGGTCAGGAGCATAAATAGGAGTACTTTGATAGGGAGTACAATAAAACCATTACTCTGTTCACTATTTCTTCCTTGACATACTCAGATACTCATGCTGTTTACCTCTGAAGAGTATGTGTGTGTGTGTGTGTGTGTGGCACATAAGTGTGTGAGGGTTTTTTTTTTGGGGGGGGGGAGGGGTACGGAGGGAGGAATCATAAAGGCAGGGTTTTTTTTCTCAGTGAAGTTTGTCTGGTCACACCATGGGCTGGGTGAGAGGGGAGAGGACAGACACTGTGGGAGCAGCAGTGCCTGCCACTGTCTCAGTGTGGCTGTGATAATAGAGACAGATACGCTCATGTGGGTGGCATTTACTAACATATTTTCTGGCGTTCCAGCAGAATGGGCTTATCAGTTCACTGTACATTATGTTAGGAGTAGCAGATAAGTTTGTATTGGATTTCTTGGTTGTTTTGTTATGGCTTTTAGCTGGTTTGGTGGGTTTTTGTTGTCTTCTTTTTCCATACGTCAGTGCTTTAGCTATTTTATTACTCAATCTGATCTAACGTCTATTATTGATTTTTCAGTTTCCAAATCTAATCTCCATTCTTTCTCAAACTTTTCCTTCAGCACATTTAGCACACAAGAAAAACACATTTTTCACTCATCTCTGTCTTAATTCAGAACACAGTGTGCCTTTGATGTTGGTTTGTTCCCTTTCTTGACTTAGAAAACTGAGCGTTTTGTTCTCTTTTTTTTGTTTTGTTTTGTTTTGGGGTTTTTTGGGAGAAGGAGTTTTTCTGTATCTGCCTGCAAATGGCATTCTTTGTTCTCGTGACTTAAAATACATCATATTGTGATACTGTTAGTTTTCTGTTATCTTCTCTGTATGCATCTAGGGCTTGTGAAAAGTGACAAATAGATCAACCTGTGAAAGTGAAGGTTTCTGACAATCCATAAAACAAATATTCATAAGCATTCTATTGCATATCATTTTAGAGTTAACTGTTGAGATATAAGGTTTCCTCTTGATATCTTGCTTGTGGATGTCAGATATAGAAATGATGGCTACTTTTACTAAGTTTACTAAACTAACAGGTTTGACTCATTTATAACAAATACTTACCTGTCAAAAGCAATTTGTACTTTTTTCATGCCAGCCAACTGATCTAATTTCATTAATTCATTAATTTCATTCAGCAGTTCAGGAAAAGATCATTGATTACTGATTCTTTAAAAATTCCCCGTTCTGCTGCTGCTAATAGACAGATTCCACCTTGACATTTTTTTGTATTCAAGATGCTATTTCTAGTTTTAATACAAATGTTGTGTTGCTGGCAGTTTAGCTTTGAAGGAAATATTTTTTTTTCTAGCTTTTACTAGAGAGTGATGTCTATATGTGTGCTTTTTACACTCTGATATATACACCCAGAGAGCTAATAGTGTAACCTACTGTGTGAGACTAGGAAGAAATTGTAAGAGAAGGCAGCCAGCAGCTTTATAGAGAGGATCTTGGATTTAGTGGTGAAGAGCAAGTTGATGACAACACTGATGAAAGGCTTCAAGTATTTTAGCTTATAAACAAAATTAGGACACAAAACCAATTAAGCTGGTTTTAGAGCCCCTGTTGCTTTGCAATCTAACCAAACATGTCGCATTCATAAATTCTCCAGTACATTGCACTATCCACTTAAATTATTTGTCTACATAGAGGATATAAAATGCTGTTTATCAGCAGCTGACTGGAGCTATTCCTAAAGCATTTTACTCCTTCAAATAGCTTCATGATCATCATTTAACTTCTAGTTTGAAAGCATATACCTTTGGTTAAAATAAGCACAGGGAACTTCTGCAGTTGCATGTATTTTTTTAATTAAACCATTCCAAAAGGTTACATTCTTTGATGATAATTTCCAATACTAATTTTCAGATTTTTATTAGATTCTACTATATTAACATTTCTCTTTTTTAGAGCTACATGTTGCATACTTTAAGCTTTTAAAGCAGTTTTGCACAATGTATGAATGCTCTTTTCTAATTCAACAGGTGTACTGTATGTTTTTATTTACTAAGAATGGACCTATTCTTTTCATCGGCAGGGACTATTTTACTGAATTTATCACTTCATAGTTGCATTTACTGGCTTTCTTTCCACTTTACACATCAATAGAACCATTAGACAAATTCAATTTTTACTTCCCTTTTTTGATGATGATGATAACCAAAGAGGACATAGTTTGACTTTTGGATTCCTAGATGACTCTCTGGCATCTATTTTTTTCCTTTAGCCAAGTACATTTGATGCACAAAGTACTACATGTAAAAAAACTTTTTACTGAGAACTTCAGGATCCTTACATGTCAGACTTTAAATATAGATTCCCTCAACTTAGGGTGAGGCTTATCAACCTGCTGAGTACGATAGCTATACTAAGATGATAGCTGCTATTTAGTAGGTCAGAAGGAAGAAAGATCTCCCAACCTGTAGCTTTTGTATTTCAGGTGATTGAATCCGAAGTGTCCTGAATACATGGAGTTAAACATTTCCTGGAACAAGTCACTGGAAAGTTTAACATTATTTTCACTTGAGTATGAGATAGGTCTAGCAAATTCCTTGTTTTGAAACAAGCACAAGAAAGAGTGCTTTCTCAGTCTGCAGACTAAACATTTTCCACTGGACATCTAGATCTCCTGTACAATTAAATTATTAGACTCCACAGATACAGTTTGTGTATTCCTAGCCTAGTAAGACTTGTTGTATTCTGCTTTAGTTCAGGAATTTTACCAACCAGGCTAACATTTCTGAGACTAGAAGAGCACTATGTGAGTGTATCTTTATCAGCTCCTTGAAAGAGGGTAGGAATATGCTCCTGAACAGTATGGTTGGCTCTAGTATCTGCTATAGTGGGTCACCTAATACTGGGGAAATTATAACAGCACTAGTGTGAGTGAGGATGCAAGTTCTCTGGATACATAAAAGTCTGTAAATGTCTCAGCATAGTAAACACCATTTTCAAACAGTTCAGTTCCACTTCTTATGCCAGTGAATCTGCTGCTAGTGTTGGTTAAAAATAATATATAAACCAGCTGAGGAAACTGTTCTGTAAAGCAGAGTATCACTTACATTTTTTGTCTGTGGGGAATTTTGGAGGTGGGCTTACGTTGCTAGCAAAACAGGGAAAGGAAGACTTCTTTTTTGAAGGGGAAATATGTTTTACTGAGTTTTCTCTTGCGATGGGCTAACTATAGATAGACTTCAATGAAAATTTCAGCTGCAAGATTTCTAGCTGAACTATGGTATTGATAAGAAAGTGAATTATGTTACAAAATCGTACCTATTAAAAATAAGTTAGGTTGTTCTCACTATAGAAGTGCCACATACGTATGTCATTCCTACTTGTACAGCACTAGAACATGATGGACCCAGAAGCTTCCTGGACATAATAGTGACTACCTGAAGCGTTTTGACTGCAAAGGCTACTCCTAGAGCAGGTGCAATAGGTATTGGTACTACTTCAGTTCAAGATGTTGGTCTTAGTACAAACTGGCCACTAATTGAATATGTGTCAAGCCTCATGTTAATATTGCAGAGAAGATATAAAAATGTAATAAAAATTGAGCTTTTAATGTAACAAAAAAACCCCAAACCAAAACAAACACTTGAAGGGAAAAAAAAAATTTTCCATCTTACTAGATAAGGAATAGATGGAAAAAATAAATTACTTTTAGATAGTCTAAGTACTTGCCCTCAGTGACTGGGAACTGTCTTGGATCTTGCTTCCCTATAATAAGCTAAGAAAATCAATTTGAAAGTGAATGAGTAAAGAACAAGTGAGTACTTATGTAATGTGATGTGTATAACTCTGCTGCTACAGGCAATTGCCAACCTAAAACTAAACTAAATACCTGTAGAAGTATTTCAGTTTAGAAGTACAGTTTCACCTAACTTTTTAAATGTGTAACAATGCATCTAAACATTTAACAAGATCTAAGTGAAATTTAAATGTAAACACTTAAAATAAAATACCTAACAACAAATACACGTCTGTCTGCAGCAATGTTTTGTTGTCAATGTTTCTGTGGAGTTGGGCACTATTCAGCAATGGGATGTCTGTACAGGATGGGGGGATGTGGTCAACAGAACCTATCTAGTAGCAATGAAAAGTATGATTTAAAAGCAAACATTTAATTTACTTGCCATCAGACTGTGACCCATACTTCAGCTATGTTTTTGCGAAATATATTTTTATTGTTATCACCTAATGGTTCACATTTGGTATCTCAAAACAGAGACAGAAACTGCTCAAACTCCAGAATATATGTTATATATGAAACCTCAGTTTCAAAAAGGCCTATTCTTTTTCTTCCTTGTCTTTTAAACCTTACCATTGGTCCATGTGCGGCTTATTTCACTACTTGTCCAAGAATTATTTTGTTGACTAAGAAACTTAGCAACAAGGTAGCAGCATGATTTTTTTTTTTATTTTTCTTAATCCTTTTCTTTCAAAGAGAAACATTTTCTACTTGAATAATTTTTTTCACTGTGATACAGATGATGAGTCCAGGTACCTTTTTGTATTTATGGTTTTTGTGACTTAAAGCAGAAGAGTCATCGCCTGTACTGTTATTTGTTTATATTTCATGATCTTTGATCTTTCAACCTTTACTCTTTGTAAATCGAGTTTCCTCTAGTAGTAGCAGCTCCTGAAGCATCCACTTTGGCCATATTCAACCAACACAGTTTCTTGAGGATGTTCACCCTGTGGTTTCACAGATTCTGAAACAGGAAACGATTTAGAGAACTCTATTCACTGGAAGGGTCAAATGCCCTCTGCTTAGAAAAAGACAACTGACCTAACGCACATTTACCATCCAAGTGGAAATAACTCCATGGGCCTGCTGCTCAATAACTTTTATTGTCTTTCTTATACGATTAAAAATGCTGTCTTATTTTCTATTCGTCCTTTGCATTTTTCACAACACTACTGCTTCAATGTGTGTTTTTGTATGAAAAAAGTTCATTTTTTTTTCTTTAACATCTATACACAGTTTGTGCTGTATGGGCAGATATGCATAATGCAGCACTTGTTCTTTCATTTTCTGTGGACTGGAGAAAGGAGGTAGGGTAAATTAGGTGTGCAGTTCCAGTTAACAAGCTCAGGAGTCATAATATTGAAGTTACCGTTTAAGCTGTGTGAATGATGAGAGTATACTCAACTTTGGAAATAAAAGCAGGTCCTTTCAAAGCAGCTTTTTCACTTATCACTGAAGTGGGGAAGAATAAAGCCTGAGGTTTTTTCCACAAAGGCATATGTACATTTTCCCCCTGCAAGAGGCAGGAACAGAACTTGTAGAGGTTCATGACTATTGCTTCATTACTATACTTTTCAGTGAATAAATACTGCTCATCGATAAAACCTCAGGCAGACAATCAATAATGGTTGAATATTAGGTAAGGCTACAATGAATGTCTTGATAAATTTATGGGTTGCTGGTATGGGCAGCAAAAAAAACTAAAAAAAGGCTAAAGAGAAGGTTTTTAAGCGTTCTGTAGAGATTAGAGCCAAGTCATTCACTGGAAATGTAGTTGCTTACCCCATTGGAAGAGCTAATACTAAAATCCCACATAACTGTTCTTCAACATTTCTGAAAGTTATGCCAGCAGAATTATCTTGTCCTAAAGATTCTTGCTTACTTCTATGTAGAATTTTATTTTTACTTATTAGTCCCATTGAAAAGCAAGATAGATGTTTGTTTGCTAGACACTTATGAGTTACACCTTACACTGGAGGAAGTCTTTCCAAAATTCCAAATGTTACACATGGTACCTTACAGCTGGATATATATACAAGCTGTGCTTTAACAAATTGTGAACCTCGTAAGTGAGGAAGTAGCGTAACAACAGAAGTCACTTTCTGAGGCGTGTTTAGACCACATAGAACCCCTTGTTTCTAATTCTGTGCTTTGAACTTAAAACCTTTTGTTCTTTCATTTCTAGTAGTAGTAATACAGTAAAGCTAATCTTTTCCTTTATGGCACCTAACAGGCAGATTATCTATTTCTTCGTAGAGCTGGGTGTGAGTTAGACAGTTAAAGAAAAAAATCTTAATTTGCATGTTTGAAAATCTGGGCAAGAAAGAGAATTTCTAATTTGTCCTCTTGTAGTACAGAGCTTTGTTATCATACTGGTTTTCCCTCCTTCCACCCGTTCCATTTGGGTTTGTAGCCATTTGGTCCAGCTGCCAAGAGTATTAGAGAATCCTTATTTATCCTCTGTCTGCAATAGATACCAAAAGTAACATTGTCTAGAGATCATCTATGTTTTTCCTGGAAAGTTAGCAGCACAACAAATACTCTATTGCAGAACAGCCTTCTGTCCATCTCTGAAATATTTTCAAAAGCTTCTCATTGCTCACTTATTTTGTTTCATTCTCAGCAAGTTGTGGAGAGCAGAATATGAATTAGTGTTGTTTTGTGCCTGAGCAGCCTTCTTGACTGGTGCCCTTCATGGTTCCATCAGGAAGTTGTGAATGACTTCTGTAAAATGGTAATTTCAAGTGTAGAAAGGTCCTGAAACCTGCTTGTACAGCAGCGTCAAGATAAAACTTGAATTTAAGTCCTGCAAAATGTATAACTGAAATTGGTATTGTAGATTTCTTTATAATTACCATGTCCATTAAAAATTATTATGATCCTTGACTGATAGGCACCAGGATCCCTAAGATATAATACATCATTCCTAGGAATGGAGAAAAAAAAGCATATGCTCATTTTTAAGTAGGATAGAAGTGTGTTATAAACCAAACATTTCCTGAACCTACATAATTAGAATATTCAGATATCGTTTAGTCATTAATTACTGATGTCTTCATAAATACAGAGAAATTGAGTCCTATTCATTACCATTCTCTGTTTGCATTATCTTCAGGGGACATAAGGAGTCTCATAGTGGGGAAAAAGTCTAGAGAGGAAGGAAATTTAGAGTGTTTCTGCCATTTGGAATGGGCCGTTTAAGAATATGATGAGGCAGCTTTTACCTGTTTTGCATATCTTTATCAACCAGTTGTTTCTGTAAATCTTTTTTATTAGGCCTAGAGATGGTTCAATGAAATATAGTCATGCTTGCTTTCTTGACTCTGTAGGATTGTTTTATGAAGTAAAGTAGAGGTATAAGTAGAGGTATCTACCTTAAAGGGTA
>NW_010162437.1:0-22556 GCF_000695765.1 Mesitornis unicolor | reverse complement strand
GTAGGGAAATTAGGAATGTCCACATTCCAGAACATAAAAATGATGAACCTGCTGGAGGTATCATTTTGGAGTGTGTCCACAGGAGGATGATGCTTGCTTGACAAAAAGAAGTTCACAGCTATTTGCAGTTGCAGGTATATCCTATGTGGGGTAAATAACTTCCATAGAAAATTAAGAACAACACTACATTTATCTATCTCTTTCTCTCCCTTTTCTCCCTTTTTTTTTTCCTTTGAATTGCTGAAAGGTAGCAATATATTACAGAATTTTCTGGTATGATGATGCTACTCTGAATCAATAAATGAAACCTCATTTTACACAAAGGATACTGAGCAATTTTATAATAGGTTGGAGAAAGTGACCACAGTTTGCATTTCCTGCCTTTACAGTGGTTTTTGGCTTTCAAAGTCTCCATCAATATAAAGAAAGTGAGAGTCAAGTGAGGTGCAGCATGCAGTGAAGAGACATGGAAACTAACAGTAAGGTAAGAAGCAGACAGATCTATACTATGGTTCAGGTTGCAGTCATGCCTCTGTCTCCATGTATGTTGTCACACCACTCCAAATGCTGGAGGCTGCTGCATGCTGAAGAAGCTATTAGCAACTGAGAGACAAGTGCTCTATCTCTGAAGATCAGTAGTTACAAATGATCTCCATTGGGCTTTGCATCACCACATTACATTAAATTAACTACCAAAACACCCTGAAGTAGAATTAAATTAAAGGTCTCACTTAAACCAAGGAAGGTGAAGAGTTTCAGAGTTAAATTAGCCATGTGGTGTTTCATTATTTCAAATAATGCAGCTCTTACATATGATCAGTTATGGTTAGTTTGATCTTTGACATTGTAAAAGCCTTGAATGGGTCTGTGCCTTAAGCAGAATTTCTTCTTTTACACCATTTGCAAAAAGTTTGTACACTAACCCCATATTAGCTGAGATGAACTGTGTAGTGTATTCTGAGAGCAGGAAACACACTCATTGTTTCTCTGTTTGAATGGATGAAATAACAGTTGTGAAATCCTCTCTCCCTCTTTACTTTTGGAAAATCCTAACAAAGATGCAGGAAGCTACTTTGGAATGCAAGATGAAGTTTTTACTTACCTTCATGTAATTTTTTTTGTGTGTGTGAGTAATCCAAATCACAATCTATGACTCAGCATCTCTACTACAGAGGCAAACACAGCTCTCTTTCTGGAAAAAAATCAGTGCCATCTATCTGTTCATAACTCACAGAATACATTGGAAATATAAAGTGAGTTTTCATAGTAAACTTCTCCATTTCTGTTATTTACATAGGCTAGTAACATAGCCGATCTAAACATGCTGTAGATTTACATTTTAAATATGGAAGTTGTTAAAATTGTACTTTGTCATTTTTCATTTCCTTTCAGTAGCCAAATTATGTATAGACTTTTCCATTGACATGATAATGGCTGAGAAGTCAAAGGAAGTGTAGGAGACAGTGATCTATTCTAATATCAATAGAAGTGTAGGAACTCAGTAATTGGCATCCTCAGTGGAAGTTTAAAAGTTACTTTTCAGAAATGTAAGACATGTTCATTGACATGTATAGAATACATCTATGGGCAGACTTGGTCCAATGTCATTCTGAATTATTACTGCAAGTCTTTGACAATTAAATCATAACATGTATAGAAGCTCATACAAATATCTACAGTGCATACACATTAGCTTTCTTTAAAATGCTCACTTTTTACAATATATAAATTTTGTACTTGTTTTGGAGCTTTAAGTTCAGTTTCATGAAGAGTGCTGTAGACTTTAACTGGACTATCCACATGACTAAAGCTACTGACAGTGCAAGATCAAATCCTGAGGATAGTAACCAATGGTTACTCTGTATGGCTAAAAAATAAAAAATTAAGTAAGGAAAGAAAAAGTGTGATTATTTTATTTTACATTTACTCTGAGCCAGCTTCTTAAAAATATAATACTGCATTTGACTTCTCTACAGTTGGACAGATGTCAGTAGAAAACAATTTAAATTAAAAGAAAACGCTATTTTTGACTAACAATTTTGATGTCAGATTTTGGTTTCTTGGAATTAAAGCAAGTGCCATATGAAAAACAAAACCTGTGCAGAAGATGATGAGGGTAAGGCTGATAAACATTCCATGGGATTTTTGTGTTAATTACATGTACTGTTAAGGAGCTGCTTCTAGTAAATACTAATATATGACTTCTAGTCAGTTTCTTTTATATAGTTCACAAATGCAATAACCTCTTTGATTAACTTCTATTATTATATCTCAGATATTTTATTCTTAAAAATAGTTTAAAATGTAGCTTTTATCTATGTGCTACTTTATTTAAAATCCCATATGCAGCTAATGCTGATCTTCATTTGAATGCAGGTAGCTATAAATATCTATATGTGAAAAAAGCTACTCTCATTATACCTGATTTTTAACTTCAATTTCTGGAGTAAGGGGGTGATACCTGCGTAAACTATAAGAAGACATGGTGAAAATTGTAAGATTATTAGGTAAGTTTGCATTTGCCTTCACGGAAGAACCTAGGGGTACATAATTCTTGTTTCCTTTCAGTATTATTCTCAATATATGACTGTAGACTATTGGTAGTATTGGAATAAGTACTATTTTATATTTCTATCTGAAGTGTCTCGCCTTGTGTTTTACACAGTTACCTTTACTCTGAGTGCATGAGGATAAGTTGTATGCGAAGACAGAAGAATTGAGCTGGCTTAGTACAGAAAACAGTAGATTCCAGAGAAATGTTAGGGCTTCAATATATAAAAAAATTTATGATAAAAGGGAAAGAACAAGCTCTTTGTCTGTAGAGAGGGCAAGAAGTGATGTGATTAGTCTGACCATTAAGAACAACAATCTTGCTGTAAAGGATAGTTAAACACAGAAGTAGTTTGCTTAGGGAGATTGTGGACTCTCTGTTGTAAGAGATTTTTGAGAACTGATTAGACAAATATGTTAGGTTCTGTGTCATGTGTGGCTTGGGTCTGGGGATCGACTAGATGGCCTCCTGAGGTGTATTGCAGCCCTATTTTTCTATTTCTTCTATAAAACTTTCCAGAACATACTGCATGCAAACGCTGACTGAAATCTATTAAAACAATTACAATCACTTTACCCAGCAAACCATCTCTTTTAATATGTTCAGAGATGGATTATGTTTATTGTGGCCTGATAGGTTTTATTAAATTGATCCTTGCCATTTTTCATTCACCATCTAGTTCTCTCCTAAGTGTTTATGTATTGATTCCTTTGTTACTTAAATTTGAGCAGGTTAGATACAAAAGTAGGTATCTTCCTCAGTTCATAGAGCAACAAAAAAGGTAACTGACACCTGCAGCATGATGCCCTTTTATTCCTCTCGCGTTTTCATGCTGATGGATCCATTCAGCATTATCAGTGGTCTAGTGAGTGGTTCTTTGCTGGCCTGAGTAACCCTTCAAATCTCACAGTATGGAGGACTTGTGGCACGCAGTTGACATCAGATACCCTTGACAGGATTTGTATAACCTTTATCACCTCTGTGAGGAAGTGCTTTGATTTAACTACACTCAAGGCCCTTACAATATCAGAAGTTTTAGTCCTTCTAATCATGGAGTCATTTGCTATCTGTAATGTTAATATGAATTTCTTAAAACAAGAAATACTATATTGTACCGTAGCCTCAAACTGGAAAGGAAGAAAAAGCAAAGAAAAATTTGTCTCAGCTAGCTACAAAATCTTGAAAATAGAAGAAAGATATCAATTGAAATCTACTTTAGATTTTACAATTCAGTGATTTGAAGAGCATTTCTTAAAGATCTCTTATATAATGATTTTTTTTTTCCTACATGGAGGCTGAGATAAGCATTTTATCCTAAAAAGAAGTTGGAAGTAAGTCCTGTTCTGAAAAGAGAAACATTAATTTAAAAGATAATTGAATAAAATCTTATACGAATATTATAATGTTATTTTATTTTGGCAATTCTTGTCCTTCTTGTCTCTTACAGGTTGAGTATCCGTTCTCTAAAATTGGCACCTTCAGTCCTGAAATCAAATCAAAGCATAAAGAGTTATGTGTTCCTCACATTAGAAATTCAGATGTATTTTAGGGTTTTTGCCTGAACTAGAAACAACTTGCATCATATGTTTACAATAGCAGTCTGTAATTGCACTAGTAATATTTGCATTTGCAATAAAATTTCAGCGGGTAGGATTTTATTTTTGCAAGGTGTGGAGACTGTAGAAGCCCTACATTACCATCAGCCAGTCATGCACCTGAAAACTGAGCACACCCTGTTATGGATCCTGTAAAGAATCAAAGAAATTCTTGTGGATTTGTTATTTACAATTAGCAAGTCCATTACTCCAAACAGGTATCTTACAAGCATTTGATTGTTCTAATACAGAATAACCTTCTAGGAAAACTTGTTATTCTTAATTGAACAACTGGAGGTTCAAATGTTAACTAATAAAGCAGTTTTGCTTTTAAAAAATACTATGGTACATTTCTATAGCGTCATTCACTAGTGTGCATTATATCTATAAAAAAATCAACTCTATTTTCTTTACCTCTGTGCCACTATGTTGCATGTTTCCTGAAAGCTTTCCTTTGGAATAACTGGTGCAAAGCAGAAAAATGGAGCATTGAGAGTAGAGGTATTGAAATTCACATTGAAGTGTATTGACATAGTATAATCTGTAGTGATTATTAGTCTGCAACATGACAAGACACCCCTGAGACAGGAATATATATGTCTAACACATCTATGCTGTTTTCATGACACCACATTATTTTTGCAATGAAATCCAATTCACTTTTCTCTACATATCCTCAACAATTTACTGTGGATGTACCCAGCGAAACAGAGGGCCAAAGTACTTTGAAGCCAGTCTGAGGGAGAGCATCTTCAGAGCAAAAACTTCACAGAATTGCCTGGCATCTCTTCATTTTAGTCCTGTCCTCCAGAGAAACAGTACTAAACTGTCTTCTCAGTATGAAAATGCCTCTCTGCCACAGTGTGCATGCTCAGTGAAACAGTAACAGGCTCCTGACTGGGACTGGTTTATGCTAAGTGTTAACAATTACTGGAAGCATGTTTACGACATGAAAAAAAGCTGAGGTAGTTGAATATTCAAAGCTAATGCTTATGCTCTCCTCTTTGACTTACAATTATTTTTTGGGGGATGAGGGGGTGGGCAGAACACAAATTAAGCACAGTATGAAACTTAAATGGATGATCCTTTATGCTAAATCACTAATCTACCATTAGAGCTAAATATTCTTAGAAAATTTACCTTTCATTCCAATTAAATTTAAAACAAGCAGCTCCTCACCTTCACCTACACAATGCTACAAATTTAAATTCACTTATAAAGGCAAGTTTTACTTTAATGCCTTCACAAAAGTTAATGTAGCAGTAAAGCTTATATTGTGTGTGTGTATATATATACATTTTATGTGTCATTAGGGTAAATATTCCTTAGAAAAGGTGTACTGGAAGGAGGAAAAAATTGAATGTATGAAGATTTCTTTTCATTGTGATCAAACTCTTCTGAAGTTAACAAATGTTTCCACCAACTCAGTTTGGCTTTATGTGAAGATCTAAGCAACAGGTAACTTGAAGTGCAAGTTGAAAATTACAAATTCCTACTTCTCTGTTCTTCTCTATAGGAAGTCAGT
The DNA here is from genome assembly GCF_000695765.1 of Mesitornis unicolor. Taxonomy (NCBI): domain Eukaryota; kingdom Metazoa; phylum Chordata; class Aves; order Mesitornithiformes; family Mesitornithidae; genus Mesitornis; species Mesitornis unicolor. The sequence continues at coordinate 16,885 of NW_010162437.1, read as the reverse complement.
AGAAAATGCATCTTCTTTTGTTCTTATTTTGAATTTAGCCAGAATTAGGTATCAGTGAATGTGTAGAATTGAAAGGACAGAGCAGCTAAAGAGTCTCTGTGCAATAAAGCTTAACTGGCGCCCAGAAACTGTTTTTCTGTCAAAGTAGCAACACACAATCAGTCCAGTCAACCTTCTTAAAGCCTTCTCTGGAGAGGTAGGAGTCGTATCCCCACTACTGGTTGTTACAGCTGGTGATGTCCTACGTGTTGGCACAAACCAAACCATCATGTGATTTCACCTGCATACATCTAATCGGCTGTGGCACTAAGACTGAAACAAGTCACAATGGTCTGAAGCACACCAGTTTCCATTAATTTGGAAGTCATGTGTCAACCACAGTGTAAAGAATTACACCAATTTTTGAGAACCTTAGTCTTTGATAAAATTAGACTTGAAATACATGGGCAATATATTGTTTCCAAAAGTAGTATACCAAAATTTTCCAGGTGTCTGTGTATCCAGTAGCTACAGCAAAATTTTAGTCAATCTTCAAGCAACATTATTTTGGTATGCAATATCTATATGTGGAAGTAAACTATTTGCTTCATATGCAATTATTATGCAATTATTTTTAAGATGAAGAGGTGTTTTAATGCTGAAAGTGAGAGGAGTTACACTTTCTCAAGTATTACACAATGACCTTTTTTTAAAGTCCTCTTAAGCCATCACTAGAGAGTTGATGATGCTCATACAAAACACTCAATTATTGATTTTTAAGCACTTTTAAGATTTTCAAGATGCAGTTTATATGCTTGTATAGTTTAGAAGATGCACCACGGCTCATGCTTTGGAAAAGGTGCCAGATATTTATGGTTGTATGTCACACACAACCTCCCAAGGAAGTGCTCCTGTAGTTGAAGAGCAGTCAAATCAAAAGAATAGAAAAGACTGAAATGCTTTAGCAATAATTAACAGTATCTAAAAACATCAGTCTCTAAAACTCAATAGACATGACAATGTAAAGCACAAATGACATTTTTATCTTCCATGCAAAATGGAAAAATTTTTTTCTTAAAATGTTTCTCAAAATCCTTAGAAATTTTGGCAGACGCTTCCCTTTAACTCATCCATGTAGGCAGATGTCAAACCAGAAAAAGGTGTTTAGCCTGTAGCATACTGTGAAGTGCTTTTGTTGTTATTGTTATAACTGGGGGAGGGGGGGGGATTTTTTTTTTCTTCTTGCATTAAGGAATTTATTATACAGCACTTCTCCAAGCAGGTAGTAGCACTGCAGTTTAAGATGAGCTGAGTTTGTATGTAGTCTATTGAAAAATCCATAGGTAGGGGTGACTTTTTTTACTTGCTTGAGCAAACGTGGATTAAATTCCCTAAAGAGGGAACACAGTCTCATTCACACACATTGATAATAATGTTTTCTTTCAAAGTGTTGACATTTAAGACTAGACTTCTATTTGTCTTTAAGTTTCTAAATATGTTGGCAATGCATAGCCACTATTGATTTCAGTATGGGTCAGGAGCTACATATCCATCTGTCTTTAGACACCTTTATTTCTGTCAAAACCATAGTTTTAACTGTCTGAATACAAAATATTTCCTTTCAAAAACATAGGATTAAATCAATTTGTTAATGAGTTATAAGAATGAGTGCTCTAAACCAAAAATTTATTTTTTGCAAGTAAATATAGATCTAAATAATTTTCTCAAATAGTTGTAATTTACTACTTAGCGTCATTTTTAGACTGAAATTTAGAGACTATGGAAAAATAAACATTTACTAATTTATCTTCTCTGACAAAATTTTCTAAATATTTGCATACATAATTATTTTTGTATTGCTTTTTTTTTGCAGTGAATGGGTTGCACAATATATCCAGGTGAAGAAAGAGAATAGCTCAAGAACAGATAATCTTGCTTTGTGTTCAGACAGAATGGTCCATTTCAAGTCCATATATATATATATAAATCTGGATGTTTCTTCAGAGATTTCAGAGGAGAAAAACAGCCATATGTGTGATTTCATGACTGAGAACTTTGCTCTGCAGGACCTTGCCTTGTTTCTTTGCAGCCTCTATGTTGCGGTCTGTTAAAAGCCATGTAGTTTGGAAAAGGGATGCTTCTGTGCTTTGGCACAGCTGCTGGATACTAGGCAGGGAAACATTATTGATGAAAGAGGAGATAAGACCTTTCCAAGGAGCAAGTGATCATGCACAGCTGGCAGAACCTTCTGAGGTGCAGCATGGAGTAGTTGAGGTTCTCAGTTTAAAAAATATTACTTATTTCAAAAAATAATCCATCTTTAGAAATGTAAAGCTTTTAATTTTCAAAGACGAGAAATGAAAAGCACTCACATCAATGGCGAGTTGCAGGACGTTCCCCTTAAGATATTGGCAAGCTTTGGGTTGTCATTGTGCAGATAAATAGCAGTCTATTTTGTCAGATACCTTTTTACAGTTGTCTGTGTTGTGAAAATTTGTTCTACTGCTTAAGGTTAGTACTTTAAAAAATAGATCCTACTGAAACCTTTTCCCAGGTTTTTCTATTGATTTGAAAAACCAAAAACCAAACCAAAAAACCAGCAACCACCCCCACACACATTCAGTTGCAAACAGCACAGATTGAATAGGCTACCAAAGGTTGATGACTCTTCTTAGGGCTGGACATAGATGCAGTGTTGAAGGGCAGAGGGAGGTGTGCCATGTAACACTCTAACTTTTGTCTTATATGACAAAGAAAAGGTATAATTCTGAATAGTATTGTTAGGTATGGGTGGCATCCTTATCATCCTCCTACTTTTATGTTGTTTGTCCCCCAAAAAAATCTCTCTAATCTATATTAGAGACCCAAGACTTACAGTTTTGTTGAACATCTGTGTGGTATACTGGTTTATCACCTACAGAAATGAAGTCCTGGCTCAAGTGAAGATTGTAACTGAATGCAGTGGATGCTTGTTAAAATTATCTATTCTGCTCTATTGCAGTTTCATAGCAAAGAACGGATGGATTAAAATGTGTGCTGATTACTATACAGCTGGGACTTTTTAACAAAACGGCTGCATACTTGTGGTACGCCAAAGAGCTAAGCTATGTTCTCAGAAGCACTTAAACTGTGAATCTATGAGGACTCTTGCAGGGATGAGGTCCCGGCTGCAGTTCCTCAGCACTCTGGGCTGTGTTCCTTGTGTGGGTGATGTTTCTGGGAAGCATGGGAAAGTTCCGGGAGTCTTTTTGGTTTGATATGGTCAAGAGAAATATAATGCATTCTGCTGCTTTTTGTCTTCTTGTTTCTTCTCACACACTTGTTCTGTTCAAACACAGTAAAAGGAAAATACACCGTACTGCATAAAAACCTCACAAACATTTGAATTGTGTTCTTTTTTCACTTTCAGGAATTAATTTACTCCAAGTGCTAGGCAGATTAGGTGAACTGGGATGTACAATTAACACAGCTTGCCAAGCTGAACTGAGCTCAACTCAATACGGCCATTGCTACCACCTTGTCAGTAGTGTGTGCTGCATGTGAGCTGAGGTCTAACATCAAAATTCATTTTAATTTGAACTGTAAGAATAAGGTCTTGTTCTGTCATCTTCATCAACATTTTTCAATACTTTTCACTGAAACTCTGAAGTATATATGAAAGTCTTAACCAAAATTGTGGACTGTAAAAATGTCAAGTACCTGTTACTTTGGCTATGCCTATTCTATCTGACTGTCTAGTGCTCATGTGATGACATTGATTTTTACTGCAAATGCTCTTTGTTTTGCCCATCTCCATGGGGAAAAAATGATGTAATTCCTGTAAATGGACTCCTCAAGTGATACTCTACGTTCCCCCACCCACCCCTTTCAGAACAATGTTCTTCCGTGTTTCAGTGAACATAAAGCCTACAAAAAAATTTCAAGATTTGCCTACAAAAAAATTTCAAGATTTGCCTTCTGTCCTGTGGTATGAAACTAAGTAAGTGCACTTGACAAGTATGTGCTTTCCTAGTCCTATCTCAAGACCTCTAGACCCCACTTGTAACAATTACTCTGGGCATTACTAAGGAAAGCCATTCAGTTGTCACACTAGAAAAAAAAGTCCTGAACTCATTTTGCATATTTGCTATCACTATGGAAATTTTAGTTAGAACAAGAAAATTAATGTTAGGCTAGTAAATCAGATTAGTATCAATAATATAAATGAAAATCAAAACTGTTGTATTAAATTTTTATTGACAAGGCAAATTTTGGTTTAGAACTAATGAAAAGTGCTCTGCTTCAAGGGTGATTCACAAAATTTCACCATTTAAAACAACAACATTCTTAGCCTTTATTTTCCTTTGAAGAAAAAAAAAAAAAAGAAACTGAGGTAATCTCTTCAGGTCATGCCAGAAGTCATGCAGTTGATGACTATGGAGTGGATTGGTCAGCTCTTACAGTTTTCCAAATTTCTTCTTTAGGGTTTCTAGTTGTGGCTCATTTGCTATTTAACATTTTTGATAGCTCTTTCTCTTTTACTATAATGGTTTAAAAACTACCACTTCTTTAAAAAGCAAAACAAAACAAAAACCTAAAAAACAACCACCAACAAACAACAACCTGTTATTAATAAACAGCACACGATACTCATCATCAGTCTAAGTAAGCAAGCTACATTTGTTCTGTACTTGCCATTCTGATATTTACTAATTTATCTTAACAGTGATAAATAGGATGAATTTGGTTTTGTATTCATGCTGATGTGAGTTATGTTTAGTGTTTCACTCTAAAGCAAGTGTAGTATTTTTGCAATAGTTGATTCTGGAGATGTTTGTACAGATAGGAGAGGGCTTCTGAACATGTTTCTATATACTTATATTCCACTACTAAACATTCAGAAGAGCAGATGATATCCATATGGAAAGCATGACAAATATAAGAAATGCTATATTCAGACAGAAAAATAAATGATGTTTAGTGGTCTCGCAAAAGCACCACTACATTTGGCAAGAATACAGTCTTTGCTCAGAAGCCTAAAGCTAAATGCTCATCAAGACTCAACTGCACTCTTGCCTTAGACATGTTCCCCTTCAGAAAGCTGAGAGATGTTTGTCAGACAGTACTGGCAGCACAGATTTCTCTGCTATATTAAGCCTAATATAAAACTGCTACTTTTTAAATGTGCAATGTGGATATCTCTTTCAGTTTCCATTCCAGAATTTTCCAAAAGCGCTCAGTTCCCTACAAAATGTTGTGGTTTTGTTGTTTTGTTTTTTAAAGTAAATGCCAGAAGTATTTGGTCTCTCTTGGCTCTGAGCAGGAAGGTGCTTGTGCTTTCAGGAGAAAATTCTGAATCTCTGAATTTAAGCTCTGATAAGGGTTTTCTGAGTAAGCTTGCAAAATTTCATAGGCTGCACAACCTTGTAAGCTACATTTAGCTGACTGCTGAGGCAATAAAATGCAATAAAAGACATATTGCTAAAAAGAGCCACAAAATAAATGAAAATTATTTAGAAGTTAGCATAAATTCTCTCTAATAGTTTTGGCTTACTATGCTGTTGCAGCAAAGGGGCATGAAAAGATTATTGAAGAACCTAAGCTAGTTTATTCTGAATCTATTTCTATATCATCAGGTGCCTCCTGGAGAATGAAAAGCCACTAGTAAGAAACCATTAGTTGGAAAATGGTGAAATCACATCCTCTTTCTAAAGCTGTTGAAGGAATTTTACAAACACTGGCTCAGTCTTCTGTGACCTGAAATCAAGTCCTTTCCTCAGCTCTGAAGAAATCAGTGCAGAGTACAGCTGATCTAGTAAGGAGGAAAGCTAAAACAATTACAGAAGCACTAGTTCAATCAGCCTTTGTTACTGTACCGTATACTGGAAATTAGGCCAGCAACCCTCTTTGTAGTTGCTGGTCGTTCTGGTTTAAAACTATGTGAATAATTGACTTTACCTGCAGCAGTTCAAAAAACTTGAAAGGTGAATTTGTTTCAGAACTCAAAAAATATCTTTTAAAATTCAGTCACCAAAAATATCTATAAACTTAAAAACCTATCATTTAGTGTAATTTGAAATATTTCCATCTACTATTTTCAGACATTTTTGAAAATGAATATGCTGAAGTAATGGAAATTTCTAAAAGAAACTTAATATTTTTTAAGTGTCAGAACAAAAATATTTTGATTTCTCCAGACTTATTCAGACTTAGGTGATGAGCTTGTTTGTTTGCCTGGTTTTTTTTAACGGGAAAAAAAATCAGGAATACTTGGAAAATAAATTAGTGATATATTTTGGTATACCTGAAACTGGACTTCTCAGCTGAAAGAAAGAAAGAGAGAAAGAGAGAAAGGGAGAAAGGAGAGAGAAAGAGAGAGAGAAAGAGAGAAAGAAAAAGAAAGAGAGAGAGAAAGAAAGAAAAAAGAGAAAAAGAGAGAGAGAAAGAGAGAGAGAAAAGCAAGCTTTATCTAGTAAAGTTAACTGAACTAGTATAGCAAAATACTTCTGGTGAAACTAGGCAACCTTGATGTGGAAAGCACCAGAATGTCTGCTACGTGGCGTATCCAATGTACAACTTTTTACAGTGAAGCTGCAGTTCAATCATCCATACATTTCCCATTGGTTTACTTATTATCAAATACATGACAGCACACAAGAAATAGACAATTTTGTGAGGGATGATTTAAAAACAACAACAAATATATGTGCCTAATGGCTGTGGAAAGGTTTTAAAGTCATAATGGTAACTATGAGAATTTGTTGATTGCTTTTTGCACTAATATGGTTTTATGTTTATAACAGTGGCATCCTTGTAAATAGTTGGAGCCGAGTTTATTGTGCATGGTTCTAACCATTTACTCATTGCTTAAACTTTTGGGCATTGTCCAAGAAAGTCTTAACAAACCAATGAGTATTTGCCAAGTACACCATTTCTACTATTCTAAAGGTAGAATTGTGAACGGAATCTTTAGGTTTTGAGTAATTTTAAGTGTGTCTGGGTACAGATGCTTCTTTGTGTAGAGTACTGCTCCTTTGTGTCATTCAAGGAACTTGTACCAAAGATTGCATCGTTATCATAATGACAGGAACCTCCCTGGGAGGCAAGGATAATTTTCATCATGTATCTTTTAGGTTTTGAAATTAATATTTTGCCACCCTATGAAGAGAACTTGACAGTAAAGAATGGCCTCCAGTCCAGAGAATGAGGCAACAGTATCATTGTATCGACTTGGAAGACTGAAAGTCCTCCTTGGAACGTTCTTTTTCTTTGACTCATAGTCCAGTGCTAGCCCTCAAACACTTGATATGTGTTTTTGCCATGAATTACATATACAAAATGTAGTTTAGTAATCAGAGTTGATAAAACAAATCAACATTAAGAGAAAGCAAGCAAGAAAGTTCCATAATTCAGGTATTTTTTCCTTTTTATCTTCCCTGTACAAAAAAAAAGAAAAAAAATCACAATGACTCAGAGGACAGCGCTTAGCAAATTTGAGCTTTCCTTTGTAAAGATGTGAATAGAAGCCAGCTTTCTTCCTTAGGCCATCATCAAAAGCACAGTGATGATAACAGAAAGAGTCAACAGAATTTGTAACAGGAACATCCTGAATAAAATACCAAATTTCAGAGACTGTAACACTAGATATAAGAAGCCTTACATTCTTATGTGTTGTTTTTTGTTTTTTTTTCTGAGGCAAATCTACAATCTGAGGACTTTTATGTCAGTTTGAGTTTCTGTTCTTATTTGCATGAGATTCTAACTGAATGAGAAGATTTTTTTTTTAAATATAGCCTGGCCCTGTTCACAATGGGATTCCAACATTTCCTGTTAGAATGTCATTTACCAAGAATTTAATTAATCTCGAGTTCAAACTGTACTGCAGGCCTCTAAAATTAAAAAGAAAAATAAACATAGCAATTAACACTGAAAGAGAGCTAAACTTAGCGCTCGAAACTAAAAATACAATAAATAAAGATGAACCCAAACCAAAACTGAAAAAATGAATGCCAGTAAAGCCTGTTATGTTCAAAGGAAAAATATGATTACTGTATTTTTAAACCTTAGGTTAAGAAATAAAATGGATCATGATATGAATGGCATAATGTAATTACATAATCTGAGTCCTATCAAACATAAACTGTACTTGTTATATTGCTGTTTTTCTTAGAGATGTTTATTTCTTCTCTTTCCTCCTTTCTCAACCAAGATGTGATTTCGAAACACAAGCAAATAAATGTCAAATCCTTCTGCCTCTGTTCTGCCATTCCATTTCTGAAGTTCTGCCAAACTGAAAATTTCCATTCAGACTGACTGGCATTTGTTGAACTGAATTTTTTTTTCTTATTATTATTATTTTATTTTTATTTCTTTTTCAAAAGTAGTGGAAACTTTGTGCAACCCTTGCTGTGTCTTTGCATGACATTTTAAGAGCAGCTGCTTCTGTGGATCTTCTTCACAATAGTACATTTTTTCCTGCAGACACTCTGAAAACCCCTTGCAAAAAAACTTCAGTTACTTGTAAGTCTTGGTCTGTGGTGTTTTCAAACTTGTATGTAGAGCAGGTACCACCCAATGTAACACCATGCCAAACTAAGAAATACAGAAACCAAAGAAGCTACAGTAAAGACTAAATAAGATCGATGGAAAAATTACTAAAATCTCTATCCCCTTCTCCTCCTTTAAAACAAAACAGGAGATTTTACAGACTTTGGCTTCAAAATCTCTGCTCTACTACTCAGTTACACTTTTTTAAATGATAAAATGAATAGGTAAAATACTATCCACAAGGAAATAGATGGAACAGAATGGTTTATGAGGAATTCCTTATGTAAAAAAGGCTTTTCAAATTTACAGCAGAGTCATTTCTCCAGCCTGCAATGTGTTAGAAAGAAACATAAGACGATGAAATGTCACTATGCTACAGGAATCCTTCTTGCTCTTTGTGGACAGTACGGACTCTGTTTGCTCATTAAGGCAGCAGACAATTCTCAGATGTACTATTTTAGTTACAGAACCAGTTCTTTTAGTATACAATAATGGAAAGTCACCAATGAGTTCTTCTATGGCTGTGCAGACCTGCAAAGCCTAAAACTGTGTGGATCCATACCAATATATTTCAGAGAGCAGGATGCTCCCTTTTTGGGCAGCTTCCTTTGAGCTGCAGTCTTCTCATCTTATTTACTTCCCTATGGTGAACATGGAGCTGTAACAGCAGCAGCAGCAGGTGGACCTAGACTGTATTTGCCCCATTTGGTCCTTGTCATATATAACAGGGCTTCAATTCCGCCTCCTGCTTTCCAGTTCAATTTGTTTGTTTGTTTGAATACAAGATGTTTTAAAAAATAATTTATTCTTCAAAACAGTAAAAAAAAATTATGACAAGATAAAATCCAATACAAACCAGTAATTTAAAGAAAAGAATGCTTTATTAAAACATGATACTTAGAAAAAAAAGAAATTCCTAACATTCAAAGATTGCATGTTCTTCCCTTCTCCCCTCCTTTTCAAATACTGAAAACTAATGAATTGCAAAGTTGCGAATGATGGTAACCTTGTGCACTCTATGTGGAAGAAGGCTCTAAAATCAGAGCTGAGTTTAATGACCCAAAATAGCTAGGTCAGAGAAGCAATGAAGTCCTTGAATATGACTGAAATCCTCCCAGCATGCAACATTTGTCCCTCTTATTGATCCTTCATATACTTGCAAGACCCTAATTTTCCTTTTTTTGAAAAACAGAGGTAATTATGCTTTCCTATCTTGCTAACAGATTTTTGGAAGGTGCAAATGAAAGTTTTTAAGCACATTAAATTCACTGAATGGAAAGATCACTTCCTGTTTCTAAATGTTCTATGCCTGTTATGTTTTTATAATTCGAAGGGTTCAAATGTTATTGTGTCCGTATATCCTCTGTGACATTTCTTAGTTCTGTGAAGATTTGCACAACTCATTTCGGGGGACTTTTGCCTGTAGTTCCTGTACATTCTATTCCATCTGTACATATAGTTTTAGGCTCCATTTTTAGGTGATTTCTTCCCACCTGGAATTTCTTCACAATAAGGAATTTACATACCACAGCTAAAACAGTTGTTTAGTCCTCAATCTAAACTTTGCCAAGCTCTAGTTTTTCCCAGTCACTGCCTACCTGCAATCTTCTTATTTCTGAACTTCACTTTCTCTGCCTGCACACACCCTGTAGTGCTACCAAGGACGAGCTCCTTGTCTGTGCTGCCATCCTCCCCAGGTTTCCATGCTGTCCTCAACCATCTTTCACAGAAGTGCTATGCCTTTGGCTCTTTGCAATGCAGTTTACCCTAACGGTGATGTTGTCTGCTCTAGGTAGCTGTCTAATAGCTGCAATAGCCACACAAGCAATAACAAAAGCCTGTATTATATACAGCTGTATTATATACAGCTTAGTATATAAAGCTTCTTACTTTCTGCCTTGTATGGGAAAAGTTCTCATGGAAAGTTTAGGAACCTCGTGTGTTGTGTTCTTGCAAATGCTGCCTTAAAACCTCTGATTTAAAATGCCTCTGTCTGACACAAATAGAAGCCATTATCTAGCTACTGCCTATTTTGTTACACCTGCCTCTCAAGGATTCTGATTTGGGGCAGGAGGGAGGACATATTTTCATTTGTTTGATGAATGAACACATATGCTTTCTAGGGCAGAGACTGGCACCTTTATTCAGTGCCTTCACAGGCACAACAGAGCCCTGCTGCAAGGCTGGCATCCTCAGCAACTAAAAATTACAGAGCATATTTAAAAAAATAGCTGAAAACATAATTTGTATGATCTGATTATCCTCACAGAAGTTAACATAGTCCTCTTCTCCTGCCTTATCTACTCCATAACAAATACAAGCTCCCTATTGCCAACAGACACACAAAAAAATAATTCCTCACCTAAACACAAATAGCAACACACACCTCCTACCCTCTTGCCAGCAAAGCAGCTTCTTAATTAACTGGAGACTGGGGCAGGATTTTTCTCTGAAACAGCATTTACAACAAATATGCTTTTCAACTAATGTCACGGTTTACCTAGGTCATTATTATTATTTGTTTCTGCTATTAAGATGGGTTTTTACTATTTAGAAAAGCATTAAGAAATACTATTCACTGTCCCTTTTTTTTTTCTTTCTGTAAGTAATCTATATCTGCTTTTCAGTATCTTGTTATTGGAGCTGGGTTTAGATTTTGTCCTCTTTCTTTGACTCTAGTATTGTTTCTCCTGGAATACTCATATGTTGTATTCAGACATCTGGGTTTAAGAATGGTAGGCATGCAAAAATGGATGGTTAGGTCTTAGTGGTTATAGGTGTTTATGATTTCACATGTGTATATGTAACTCCAGATGGGAAGACCAGGATATAAAGAGAAGAGTCAGAAAGAGTTAACTTATTAATAGTGCAGGTATGATAATGTCAGTAATATGATGTAGTATCAATATGCTCTTTGCCTGCTAGTAGTTTTGATCTTTGCTGTAACTGCCAAAACTCATAAAGGAACATTTGTAGGGAGAGCTGATATTTTTCACTAGTCCAGTTGATGCAGTTACTAAAAAAGGGCAGATAAACTTAAGGCCCTTTTCTGAGTCCAAAAGCTTGTTTGGTTTTTTGTCATTATAGCCACTCGTTTAATAAATGGCACTGCTATTCCCTACAGACCTCTTGCTGCTATGCTAATATCTGTGCTCAAGCTCTGAGCATGTCCAACAGTGATCTTGAGTGAAAGTCTGTAATTCTGAAAGGGCAGTTTGTATCATCTTTGTGTCTTCTGGATTTCTGGCTGTCAGGAGGGCTTAAATCATGGCCAAAGCCATTTAATGTGTACTGAACAACTTCTAAATGACAGATTTTCCAGCAAACTTAGTAAACACAAACTTTAAGCACTTCTCTTCCTTTTCCTTCTTTCGTGTTTGTCTTAGACTATAACCGCATCAGGAGATTTGAGTTCTTCTACAACCCCTATGAACTATAGTGGGGCAGAAATCTCATATAAAGTATGTGAAGGGTTTTGAAGTGTTTGCATGATTGTCTCATGGTATTCATAAGGGAGGACATGCAAATCAAAGCCATCTGTGAGATTAGGAGTTGTGCACAAATTCTTTCACTGGTTTGATATCCAAATGACTTCTAGGCTACTTCATTATCACTTAATCATGGCTGCAAGGAGAGCAAGCTGGGAACTTCACTGACCCTACAAGAACCTATTACAATTAACGTTTACATGTTTTTACTTGGTTTGTTCTTCCAGTGACTCATATCTTGCTATATTAGGCCCTCGGTCAGTATCTTTTTTTTAATTTTATTTTTGTTTTCTCAGTTGGTCAGGAAATGAGCATTGTTGAGATGGAAGAGTGATGATTTATACAAGTCAATCAAACTGTCACTTAACTTGTTCTCTGGTAGTTGTGGTAGAGGACTGTTTACGGCTTTGGTTGTGATGGTATGCAGAGCTGAGTGTTTTTTTCCTTAGCATAAATTTCCAGGTTTAGATGATCCACTCCTGTTTTGCAGCAACTGTTACTGAAGTTACTATGCATGTGCAGCATGATTTTTGCCCTTTACTGATTCAAAAGGAGCTAGATTAGGACAATCCAAGGGGCTAGGTGCAGCTAAGATCTCCACAATCAGTAGTAACAGATTTTCTATTATTTTCAACAGTACTTCTTAAGTGAAATAACGCATCATTGTCTCACTTTATAGGCACAAGAAACCCCAGTGAGAGCACAGAGATTACCCAGAAGACTGCTAGCAGAGCCAGAACAATACTGAGGTTACTTTGTTCCAACACAGAGGCCAGTGCTCTAAGAGAGTTGCCAGGTCTTCTGCTTTATAATGCTTTTATAGTCAACCCTAATTCTGAAGTCTTAATTATGATGAAAGCTGAAAATATTATTAAACTAAATTATTAAACTAAATCAACTTTTCACCTTTCTGCAATCTGTTTGGGCTTTTCTTTCACTGTTTCTGAAATATCTTATTTTCCTGGCTAGCATAATTTTGTAGTACATAAATGTTTACTGAAAATTGCCTTGCATTGTATTACCAGGTAAAAGGACATTCAAATGCAGTTACTCATGGAGGCCTCTAGGTTTGTGAATTGCCAGTTGTGAATCACAATGATGTATGCAATGTGGTATTATATTAATCCATAAGTTAAAAACAGTCAAACTGTGATTTCTTCTTTGTTTTCTTTCCTCCTTTCTTTAAAGATACTTGTTTGCATGTACTTTTAATTCCATATCTGATAGTTTAGCATATGGATATAATCATCATGTGTTTTCTTCCTACAGGTACTTTCCTTCTTCCTAATTTAAAGTTCAGTCCTGGATGCTGGATTTGAACCAAACACTTTAGAAAAAACCATGCTGTTGCACAAGTATCTGCCCTATTCAGTTCTCTGGTTTTTTTTTTCTTTTTAATTTTGCTATTATATACTACTTTATTGTATGCCAGTAGTGTCATGATAAAACAAGCACTGTTAACCTGCTGAAAGAGTCAGCATCAGGAGGTTAAAATGTGGTCAAGGGTTAATTTACCAGACAGTAGTCTCATTAGGTTTTCATGGTTTTTCTGTAGTCAGTCACACAGTTAGTTGTTATTTTATTGAGTCTGCTACATACTACGTTTTAGAAGTTGCCGCTCAGCTGTTGTTTGGATTGACAGCATCCCTCTTGTTGTATAGCAGGCTTATAAGTGCATCACATTTACTGGGGAGATGCCTGGAAGGAATGGCTAGGCTAAACAATTTCAGGGAAAAAAAGTGGGATTTTTTCAACTTATTGTTGTTTTGAAACTTATTTGCCTATTTCAATTGTGAATATCCTTTTTCTGAAGGGTATGCTTTGGTGTAAACATAATTATATGAAGGCATCCGAAAGGTTTATTTTTTCAGCATAAAGCATTTTTGAGTGTAATTCTCTGTCTTGCTATCAAGTCAGTTCATATTATTTTTCCATACTGAATTTAGATTTTATCATACTGAATTATGATGGTCTATTTCTTTATTTGAAAATGTAGTTAAATTCTTGTCACATTTTCCATGAGAAACTGGTGTTTATCAAATCTTCTCTTTCCTCTGTCTGTATTTGTTTCTACTTTTTAATGTTACACCAACTATTTGTAGCTCCACAGTGTGTCAAATCAAGCAAGAAATATGTATATCATTGCCCTCTTTCAGATAAGTGTGTGACGTATGTATTTCCATTATGAAATGGAAATAATATAATTTTCAATATATAGTGAAGCTTTATAGTGTAATTGAACATGTCTGTTTTTAAAAGAAAACAAACATCTTGCTTCTAAAGCTGAATTTTTAAAGCAATATTTTTTTAGTAATTTAAATTCAGCATAGTTTTTTAGAATATTTTCAATTTAGTAAAAAAGTGACTTTGAGGTTACTTTTTAGTTTTCTAAGATGATTATTGAAAAAAAAATGTTTGAGTACTGTTTTCTGAAAATAGTTGTTAAAACATAAAATTTTACTAAAAAAACATCCAAACAACCAAAAAAAGGTTGCAAAAATTTTGGACAAACATGCAAAATTAAAAAATAATTCCTGTTTTCATGTAGGACAGGTATGTGAGGTGATGGTACAAGACTCCATCTCTGCACACAGACCTTGGAGTGTGTTGCCAGTAGATATGTGGGTTGCTTTGGTTTTTTCTCCTGTAAGCATCTACCTCTTAATAGTTAATGAAGTTTCCCTGAGTACCACTCAGCACTGCAGATGAACAAGGAGGAGGATAAAGAGGGCTTCAAAATGGCTTTACTCTTCCTTTCCTCCCCAGCAAGAGGACCAGCTCAGGGGAGGAGGGAAGGGAGAGGCGTGTGGTGTGAGGAGCAACAGCACAAGACAGCGTGTCTCCTGACAGGACACCTTTAATATGCGACTACTCTTGGAGTTACAGTCCAACCAGGAGCATGGAGAGCTCAGCTGTTGCAGAGTCCCAATCTCCTCTAGGTCTGTAAACTGGGGTGCCAAGCCTGTGTCCATTAAGGGGAGCGTGGTGGAAGGAGGCCACAGTGCTGTGCTGTGGTGTAGGGATGTGCAAGATGGGATCCAGCAGTGCAAACGTCACAGGTGGTACCTACTACCTGATGGTCTGAGGGTCCCTTGGAAACTTCAGTTGGGGCAGGTTTAATTAGCTTGTCTAACTGACACACCAACAATTTTTAGTGCATGTTTAAAGATAAGCCAATCCATCACTGATTTTGGTTTAGACAGAGTACACAGTAAACTCTGGTGCCTTGGGAGCTGGTTGATAAGCTGGCCACCAGGGTAGGATGGATGACTGGAGACATTAGCTTCATCAGCTCTGCTGGTCCATTGGTTGAAGTGGTCATGTGCTCCCCAGGGACAGATCTGTAGCCACAGCCTTCCCACAAGGCCATCATACCTGCCTTTGCAGCTGCTTTGGTCTGGGTATCGGTATATATAAGAAATGATGAAATCATTATGCAGGAAATTGCGTTTATACCTGGACTATTTGGTAGAGTTCTATTACCCTATTGTATCACAGAAGTGATACAGAAGCAGCAACTCAGAGACTTGGCCAAGAAGACAATGAAATGGCTATAGGTTTATAAAACATTTGAAATATCATTACTTTCTTGTAATACCAGCTGTGCTGGGGTGCATGTGTGGGAACAGAAGCAGCAAGAACACAGAAAATGATCTGCTGGTGGTGGATGTTTTCCCTGACAAGGCAGCATGAGAAAGACAGGAGTGGTGGGAACATGGTGCTTCTTTGGCTGGACAGGACAAGTGGCAAGTGAGTATGAATAGTGAGATCAGAAAGAAAGAGAAAGGGGGAAAAAAAGGTTGTGGTAGAAATATGCTCCAGAATACAGTGTAGTGAAACAACTGTAATTTTCAAAACGAAGTCGTACAGAAGAAGTAACCTGAATATTGTTAATACCACTGCAGGCAATTTATGCAAAAGCAGGTTTCTTTAGTTGCCTTTGCACCCCTAGCTATAGAAAAATCCCTCAGAAAGGGCCGAGGGCAAAGTTGGACGTGCTAGCCTGGGGCTCTGCCTGTTAATTGCTGAACTGCATCAGATCATAAAAATCTGAAACTGCATATATCGCAGCAAGACAGCGTCATCAGTACCTAAATTTACCACCTGATACCTGTGATACTGGAATGCAGTGCTCAGAGAGAGGACAAATATAGCTGCTACATGAAACCACACAATCTGCTTTGGCACATTTTGGCAGTTCAGAAGGGGAAGAGTTTTTGGATGCAGCCCTCCAACAGCCACTCTATACAGAGAAAAGAAAGCTCACTTTCTTTGAGAAGTCCTCAGAAATTCTGAGCTTGATAGGTTCTGGCACGACTGCACCAACAAAACCCCCCAGATCCGGTGCCTGGATGCTGCCAAATTCAGTCCACAAAACCTAGAAATTATGTCAACCTAGTAGAAATAACAATTGCTTTCTATGATTCAGTTAGGAAAGAAAAACCCCAAACCATAAAGAAACCCCAAAAAAACCCCAAACACCCCAACAACCAAGGGATGCCACCAGATCCTGCGAAAGCAGTGCAAAGTCTCTGTCGCCGTGGCGTGAGCCTCTCGCCGCCTTCACCTCTTCCTCCCCTCCGGGCTCCCGCCAAGTTTTGCGGGACAGCCCTGCCATCCGAAAAGGCGCGTGTGTCTGCGGGGGCTGTGTGTGTGTTGTTTTGCTTTTCGGAGTCAGGGAGGCTAAAGTTTTTTAATTTTTTCAACATAAATTACGTGAGGGGTGGGGGCTGCCTCACCACCCGGGCCCCACCCGGGGGGTGCAGGATCCCGGGATCCGTCTGGCGGCATCGCCGCGCATCCGAGTTGCGATTTCCGACAAACCTCCCCATATTCCCCACTACCCGCGGCAGAGGAGCCGAGGGCAGAGCGGAGGCTTGCCCCCGACGTTG
>NW_010162436.1:7910-8114 GCF_000695765.1 Mesitornis unicolor | reverse complement strand
GGAGATGGACGGGACCTGGGCCCAGGGCAGCAGCAGCGTTGGAGCCCGTGGATTTTGGAACCAGCAAGAAAGCAGCTTTTCCTGCTGGGACCAGAGCAGCAGCGTTGCAGACCAGAGCCCGCGGTGGGGGCAAGGACCGTGGCCTCTCCATAAGCGCCAGCGGCTGTCCCAGGGGCCAGCACCCCCGGGGAGTGAAGCAGTGGC
>NW_010162436.1:5324-7376 GCF_000695765.1 Mesitornis unicolor | reverse complement strand
CTCCGCAGCCGCGGGGGCCGGTGAATCTCCAGGGAAGCCCCTCCGGAGCCAAGGGCTGTGCGGGGATGGGGATGGCGACCTGCGATGAGCCGCACAGTGCCCGGCTCGGCGGCGATCCCCCGGGATGGGGCATGTTCCTGTGCCTGCGTCCCACCTCCTCTGCCAGACAATGAGACACTGCCCTGCTTCCCAAGTCGCAGCAGAACAAATAAAGCAGGAGCCATATGGTGCCAAGACACGTTGGAAATGGGGCCAAGCCCGGGAGGTAGAGGAGGTGCCAAACCTCCATCCCCACGCCGGTGCCCAAATGGAACTCCAGGCCAGGGCTGGATGGGGGGGGAGCCCCGTGCCCACTGCTTCTCACCCCCAGCCACTGCCCCCCATCCCTGGGCACGGCTCCATGTTTCAGCCGTGGTTTGTGGAGACTCGATGCCCTTCTCCCTGCCTGCAGTCCTGGGGCACATGGAAACCAGAGCAGCCCCAAGAGCCCTGCATCCCATAAGGGCTGGGGACACGGGGGTCACTGCTGCCCTGGCACTGGGGCACGGCTCCCTGCCATGACATGGGACAGTGCACATCCTCCTGCCCTTCTCAGGATCACAAACAGAGAAGCAGCTGCAGGCAGCTCATCCCCTTGAGGCCCTAACTCATCCCCTGGAGCCCCCAGCCCATCCCCTGAGCCCCTGCAGCCCTGGGGCCAGAGGAGAAGCTTTCTCGCAGCTCCAGGACGCTGGATGGACGTTGAGATCTCTCGAAGGTTTTGTAGCTGTGGGGCTCCGCTCTCTCCCTAATGCACACGGATCATTTGCACCTGAGTCATGCCGATGAGAATCAAGGAAGTTGTGCAAGCAAAGGAGTTTATTGAATCATACACAAAAATGTGGGGATGATAAGGATCAAACAGGACCCGGAGCAGCCCACGGTTCCTGTGCCATCCTCCTGCCTCCTCTCCAGAGACAGCACTGCCAATGGAGGGTGCCCCCATCCTGGCCCCGCTCCCCACCCCCTCCCTGCCACTGGCTCCAGCAAAGGTGCTCAGACCTGGCAATGCTCCGCACCAATGAGTGCTTGCGGGTGCTCTGCAGAGGCAAAAATCTTACTATTTATTGCCAGATAATGGGAAAAGCACAGGGTCCTGCACAGCCCACCCAGACCCCTGTGGGGAACACGGCCCTGGCAGAGGGTCCCGGCTGCGATGCTGTTTGCTGCTCAGCGGCTGTGGAGGTCTGCGCTCGTCGTGGTCCCAGCTCCACTCGGACATCCTGCCCCACCACGTGCTGATAAACAGAGAGAAACCGTACAATGGGCACATTGAAGTTCATGGTTAAGCGGAGTACGGCAGTGTCTGCTCAGAAGGGGAACTTCTGCACCACTTTTTTGCTCTGTTCATTCAGAGGTGGGAATTGGCTGCAGCAAGGACAACCCGCAGGACTTGGGGCTGGGGCTGGATGGGAAAATAAGTACAGCCATGAGGCCAGGGGTGGTGGTGGTCACTCACCGCACTGCTCCTGCACCCAGGACCAGCCAGGACCCCCCCTGTGGAGACATCACCCACCTTACCCCGGGGTGGATGCACGGGCGCTGGCACCAGGATGGCACCCAGGCGCTGCAAGGGTGAGCAGCGGGCACAGCTCAACAGAGCAAGGCAGTGAGCTGCAGGCGGGGAGCACAGGCAGGGGGTGCAAGCAGCCAACCCCATTGGGGAGAAGCCAGGAAAGCCCTGGGTTCACGCCACAACCCAGGACCTTGCAGGGGCCGAGGCCTCCGACCGGTGCGGGTGGCCCCGGGGATTTGCTGAAGCGCCGCGCCGGCCGGATCCTGCCCAGCCTGGCAGGAGGTGCCGCAGGATCGGCCCCCAGCAATCTGGGGATGGAGGTGGGTGGGAAATGAACGGCAACGGGAGCGCAGCACAAGTCCCCGGTCGCGCCGAAGCGGGGCGTTATCGGCGTTATCCTCTGCCAAGAGCCCTCCGTGCCATTTCATCGCTGCTGCTCTGCGCAGGATTTCCCAGGAGCCCCGCAGCCCCGGCCTCATTAATTATGCAAATGAAAA
>NW_010162436.1:0-5296 GCF_000695765.1 Mesitornis unicolor | reverse complement strand
CGTGGAGCTGCGCCTCAAGGCGGCCGTGCCCCGTGTTTGGGCAGGGTCCGGGCACACCGGGCAGGATGGATGTTTGCAATAATTATCCAGTCATCCCCTTCAAGTGTACCGCAGCCATAGCAACAGACAGATGTTCTGTCCCAGCCAGAGTCCGCAGCGCTGGGGAGAGAAGCACAAAAATTAACCCCTGCGGCCCCAGGACGGCGCAGAATCCGCTTGATTCTGGGACCAGACCAGACTTCAGCGTGTACCGCAGCCATAGCAACAGACAGATGTTCTGTCCCAGCCAGAGTCCGCAGCGCTGGGGAGAGAAGCACAAAAATTAACCCCTGCGGCCCCAGGACGGCGCAGAATCCGCTTGATTCTGGGACCAGACCAGACTTCAGCATCCCTGAGAAAATCCTGGGAGATCAGGCAAAATAAAAACATTAATAAAATCAACGGAAATTGCCCCGGCGCTCACTCAGGCGCCGTGGGGCAGGAGGAGCTGAGGGGGAGCAGCAGCACCCGCGGGCCACGGCCTGGCTCTGCCCCAGCGCCTCCTGTCCCATTACCGGTAACAAGTCCTGCCCGTGCTCAGCGTCCCCCGGGGTGATGCTGCAGGTGAGGCCCCCGGTGTGGTGGTACCGAGGACTCCGTGTGGCACCGGGGAACCTGCACGGGGCCGGCCAGGAGCTGCACGGACTCTGCTGTCAGTGCCCGCAGCAGGGACCACGCTGGGCACCCTTGGGAAGGGACGGGGGCGATGAGCCCCATGGGCGAGCACCCACTGCTGGGTCGCAGTGTTAGGAGATGGGATACAGCCAGGCCAGAAAACAGCCGACATTTCATTATCCTGCTGCTGCACGGGTTTCCAGGACTCAGCCTGAGTCTGTCACATCCCTCCCTGAAATATCCTCACAAGGGCCCTTGTGCCCGCCAGCACGCTGAAAATTTGAACCCAGTCTCTCACAGTAAAAACTTAAACCCACCTTCTCACACCGAAAATGTAAACCTGGTTTCTTACACCGACAATTCGAACCCATCTTCTCCTGGGGCCCCCAAGGAGCAGGCAGCACCCCCAGACATGGGGTCTCTGCTACCTTCCCAGTTCCGCAGCAGCTGGCGATGCCTCGCAGCTCCAACATGGACATTTTTTAGCCAAAAACCGGACCCCACCTCACTGTTCTCTTCTGAAAGGATCTGAGCTGCCCACCCCTGCCAGGTCCTGTGGCTGCAGCGAGGACTCCTCAGAGCCCAGAGCACCCCCTGACCCCAGCGCAGCCCAAAGGGGCTTACAGGGAAGCCCCATCCAGATGTTTGCAGCTGCAGATGCTGCTGGAGTGCGCCCACGGTGAGGATTTCAGAGGAGGATGGGATGGAGGGGACGTCCCACGCAGATGTGGCACCCAAAGGAGAGGACCCTTGACAAGGGGGTCTGCACAGGAGCACAAGTGCTTACGGGAACACGGTTTCACTTCCCAAAATGCACGGCTATTTTTGATCTGTGGGACTTCCCTTGGTGCCCTCTGCCACGCAGACAACAAACGAAGACAAAAACCCAGAGCCCAGCTTGGGATCCCAGCTGCCCCGGCCTGGCCTGGGGAGCTGTGGGATCCCCCTTGGGGTTTTTCTCCTTCTTTCTCCTGAAGAAAAGAAAACCTAAAAGCAGAGAAGGGTGAATTTGCTGCTCCCGAAGCCGAGGGAGCTGTGGATCATGTGCAGCCGCAGAGGATGTGGGCAGGTGCCGTCAGCCCTCCCCACGCAGCGCTGGGAACGCGGCTCAGCCCCGATCCGCAGCTCCCGTGCTCCCATCCCAGCTCCCACACCGCCCCGGCAGCCAGGGTATTTCGGTCCCTTCACGCTGGGACTCACCGGTTTTTCCTTCTTTGTTTTCCCCCCAAAAAACATCAACCAAGCACCCACGGGGTTTGATTCCCGGCCCTCCGAAGCCACGCTGGAGGCAGAATAAGAAGGTGGGGAAAATGCCTGTTATTTCCACAAATCCCCACTCAATTTGTCACTGCGGCTCCTCCGCCGTGTCACTCCCAGGCCTCTCCGAGCAGAAGCCACACCGAGCGATGTTCTGGTGCTGTGGTACTGCCAGAAACCCACCAGGCATCAGGAGGACCTGCTCTCTTTGCTGCCTCCCCTCAGCTGCTCTGACATTATCTGACCCGGATCTAAATTAGGTTCTGATTAAAGTCAAGAACTGGGGGGGAAAAAACCCCCTCATTGTTTAGGTTCAGAGCTAGCAAAAGCTGCAGGAGAATTCAAGCTGATTTCTTTGGGGGCAGAGCCCTGTGGTGTGCCCGGTCCCGCGGGGACACCGCACTGTCCCGTGTCACCCATCCCCTGACCAAACCCGGTGTCGGCAGCGGCCGAGCTGTCCCCAATTCTCCTCTGAGATGGCTCCTGCGGAGACTGACAGCTCCAGTGCTGGCTCAGCATCTCCGCACTCCCGGCGTGGGTTTATACAGGGTCTGTTAATTCCTCCTCGCTCGTGCGCCGTGGGTGTTGGGGTTTTGTCCCTGGTGTCCCTCTCCTGACTGTCCCCAAATGCATCCTCTCTCTGTGTTCATTTTGCTGAGGCTGGGGAGCCGAGGGAGCTCTGTAGGGCGCTCTCCTTTCCCCCGCCATCACCCCCCATCAGGATGCAGCCACTGCTGGGGAGCGTCCGGGGGGTCCCTGGTCCTGTACAGCTGGGGGTGTCCCCATGGGGGTCAGCTGGGTCTGTCCCTGGGTGCCCCATCCCTGGTCAGCATCAGACACTTCAGAGGCCCAGGTAATACAGCAAAAACCTGGGGAAGGAAGGAAACATCCTCACCGGGAGCATCCTCCTGGCTCCTGACCGGCGCTTTCAGACTCATCCCCAAAGCCCGAGGGCTTTTCTCTCCTTTCCCTTTCTCAAACCCCTCCCTTCTCAGTTGTTTCTCCTCCAAATGGTCCTTTCGCCCACACAAATGCTCCCTGTGGCGATAAACTTCACCGGTTGGCTATGAGATGGGTAAAAATGATCTGGTTTTATCAGCCCGGATGCCCCACACTTGGGTCGATCCTCCCTTTCCCTCTTACCCTGAGAAGGGACCTCCATCCTCACCATGCATCTTCCCTAACGCTGCAGAGGCACCGCAGCCTCCTCCAGCTCCCACCTCAGCTCCCATGCCCTGCCGTTTCCAACGAAGCATCTTCTAGATATTTCGGTCACTAATCCCCAATTTCCTCGTTGTTATGTACGTGACAGAATCACCACAAGCCGATACAAGAGTCTGGGGTGTCCCTACCTGAAAAAAACGTTACAAAGAGAACAAATGTCTGCTTTATATTTGCTGGAAGTTACTAAGAACAACCTTTATTTTTATGCAGCATAAACAGCAACGGACCCGGAGTTATAATGTGTTTGTCCAGAAAAAACCATGTGAGGGGTCTGCCCAAAGCCCTTCGGGGGGTACCAGCTCCTGGTGTGCCTGGCCTTGATCCTCAAATGGGGGAAACCTTTGTCCAAGCTCTCCAGACCCTCTGTGTTGCCCCAAAACTTTAAGATTTGGCTACACCGGTTCCTTCCCCTTTTCTGGGACAGACCCAGGCCCCCCAGGTGATGTCTTGCTCTGCAAGGTGTTGTCCATGCCAAGGAGGGGTGTCTGTTAAGGAAAACATAATGCTTATCACCCTGCTGTGCGCTGACGGAGCTAACGTTTGGTGGTCATCGCGATTTGGCAGGGATAAAACCCAAATTGGCGCTGTTCATGGGGAAATATCACAGCACGGTGGGGTTGGACCTCTGGAGATGATCCAGTCTGAAGCAGGTTCACCTACAGCAGCTGCACGGGATGGCCTCCGGGTGGGTTTTGAATATCCCCAGAAAAGGAGAAAACACATCCATGGTCAATGGATGCGCAGTCTCCCACCTCAGCTCCAAACTGGGGGGATGAGGAAGGGGAAGGCTCCTGTCCGTGCCTGCTCCTGGGCACCCAACTGCCACCACCCCAGTCACAAACCCAGTTCTTGGGGAAAATCCCACCCACCCCCATGGCCACCCCCTGAGCCCGACTTCATCTGCAAAGTCTCTGGGAGAAAGTTGCCCACTGAGCCCCGAATTTCCATCTTTTCTGCCATTCCACCCCGCAGCAGCCCCCGGTAAAGCCGTGCTCCAGGGCTGACCAGGGCTGGATGGGATGTCCAGGTTATTTTAGTGGTCAGCAAAACCACTGCAGTGCATTGACAAGGTCCTGTGGGAATCCCGTGTCATGGGGCAGAAACCCCCAAATGGGGAAGACCACCAGTGCCCCCCAAAACCCTCTCCATCAGCATCGTGCTGGGCCCAGTGCAAACTGGGTGGTGGCACTGGGGATTTTTGAGAGGTGTCCAGACATCCAGTGGGGTGGAAAGGGTCAACGTGATTTACAGTGCTGCATTTCCATAATTAATTTTGATGCTCCAGCGTGGCAGACACCCCCTGTTTTCACTGTCCCCATTCAGCGTGGCTGCCCCATGGCTTGGCTTCAGTGGCATCTGGTTCCCACCTCGGGGATCTGTCAGACGGGCACGGTGTGGCTGGCATGGGGCGAGGAAGAAAACGTCCTCTCAGCCAGCCAAGTGCCCTCACCGTCCACGTGTGCTGTGTCCCCAGCCAGCACTGAGTGGGGACATGTGGCACTGCCAGGTGGGCATGGGGAAGACACATGGCACCAGTGGACAGACTGGGACCTCATGGATGGCATTGATGGGCAGACTGGGAGCGCGTGTGGCACCCACGGACACACCAGGAGCACGCATGTGGCACCGATGGCCAGACTGGGAGCACACGCGTGACACCAATGCACAGACTGGGACTGCACGCGTGGCATTGATGGACAGAGCAGGAGCACACGCGTGGCGCTGTGCGGTGGGCACAGAGCATACGTGTGGCATTGATGGACAGACTGGGACCACACGTGTGGCATCAAGGGACAGACCAGGAGCACACGTGCGGCGCTGCTGGGTGGACATGAAGCACACGGGTGGCACTGGACAGACTAGGACCACGTGTGCGGCACCAGTGGACATGCGTGGCACTGCTGGGTGGGCACGGAGCACATATGTGGCACCAGTGGACAGACTGGGAGCACACATGGGACTCATGGACAGGGAGCACACATGTGGGACCGATGGACAGATGAGGAGCACACACGTGTGGCACTGATGGACACACAGGAAGCACACGTGTGGCACCGCCGGGTGGGCAGGGAGCACATCCATGGCCCTGCAGGACAGCGAGCACACGCGTGGCACCAGCAGATCACGGCACATGCGTGTGCGCCTGCCGGGCACACACAGA
>NW_010162435.1:63375-71804 GCF_000695765.1 Mesitornis unicolor | reverse complement strand
ATTTGAATATTATTATCATGTTTGAAATTTTTATAACTTAGTATCTTAGAAGCTCTATTATTATTCCTAATGTTTCAAAGTTTTTAAAACAGAAATTTTCCAGATTATTTATTTATAGATGATTGACATCATTAGGTGTTTTGAGTTTATGTTTCCTTTCACCAAATAAACAGAGGCTGTTTGAAACTTATTTTATTTGAAAATGCTTTCAAAATATTACAATGGAACTTTGAACTCCATTCAGAGCTCAAATATCAGCAATCAAAATGAGGAAAAATGGAAAACTTCTCTATTAGATATGTAAGAAAAGCTTTTTTTTTCTTAAATTAAGAACAGTGGAAATTGGTATGGTTTGAGCTTGACTTTGAAAATACATTCAACTTTAGAGTATTTATGACTGGGTGTTTTGTTTCATCATTCTATTAAGCTTAGAGTAACTAATTTGGTCCAACTATAGAACAAGTTACTTATTACAGAAATAGTGTATGTATGAAGTATTAGCTGTCCTGATGAGATGACTTTGCATCTCATTTGGGCAAAAGTATTCCACTTTAAAGCTATTTTCTACTTTATTTACTAAGCCTGAGGATTTCAGAGAAAAGAGGGAGACTGATTTCATACAGATGCCTAGCACACATTTTTAGGTTTTTAGTTACCTCATACTGATACTTCTACATGAGCACCACAAAGCAAAAGAAACCAAACCCAGAACAACCTTCCCTCCTTGAGAAGAGAGAAGGTGCTTACAAACATAGTTCTAAAGGTTGTTTTTTTAAGGGAAATGATGACACAAAATAAAATACTGATGTTAAACATTTTCGTATGCATCTGCACTACATGGCTATATCAAAAATTTTAAGATCATTTCAGTTTACTGCAAATAAACAAACCAGATTTAAATTGCAGAACGTAATGACCTGGCATCAGATCATCCTGAAGCAGCAGCATTAATTCTGAAACCTCTAAACTGAATTAAATGTCCACTTCTTTGAGAGGAATGTAAGGTAGCTCTATATGCTTGCTGCATGTTTATTAAAAAGTAATTTAAAAACCACATGAAGGCAGGCAGCAGAACGACAGTACGTGTAAAGTACATGCCCGTTATATTTTCAAGACTGGGCTCTAAAATAGGAACCACAGATGTTGAAAACTTCATGTGTTCTAGAATACAAAATTGTGTCAAATATGTGACCTTGTTATAACCTAAAGCTTACAGATTGTATATAATTAACTCTAAACAGCATGCTACAGAATTCATATATTTAATGAAAGACATGCATCTTGCTGCAAAATACTTCTGCATACTTTGTTGTGTCAAAGTTGTATACAGATTTTTTTGCGAAATATGATGGGACAGAAATAAATGTCTCAATTAATCATTACATATCTTCCTCCTCTCATTCTCAACTACATAAGCTAACAAATTTTTGTGATTTCTTGTTAGTCCCAACTTAATGTATTTATTGGTCATCACTAACCCACTAGAATTCGCCTTTGCATGTATTTCAGGCATGCTGAAATAAAATAAAAATATAATTTTTAAAAGATGTCACTCTTGCATAAAATAAACATATTTTGTAATTGTTACTCATCTCTGCATTTACATTTCCTTGAAGATATATCTTGGAAAATTGTTCATTTTCACATTTCTCACAGAACAGCACAAAAATATTTCTAGTGTCTAAGGGAGGTTTTACTCAATTCATCAGCTTGGTCAGAAGGTGGAGCTCTATACATACCTGTATCACTTATTGCACATAAAATCTGCAACTCCATATAAAAACACAGACCTACTCAGAAAACAAACCTGCATACAACTCCAAGATACAATTTGTTTCATAAATACAGCAGACCACGTCTGATAATAAATGGCTCCTCTTCTAGCATTTGCAATGATTTTCAGGAAGTTAAAAAAGTCACAATGAAATTTAGTATTTCCAAAGTCCTCTGTTTCTTTGAAAAATAGGTTTGCATTATTTTGAAAGGTAGTAAGATAGTTGATACTTACAGGCATCTCTAATATACAACAACATGGCTACAAAAATGTAGTCGACTAAATTCAGGGTGATACTGTCAGCAAATAGAGCATCCCAGACAACCAGAAGGTCCTGAAGTGGGAATTCACGTCCAAACAGGAGCCTTACCCATCGCCTGAAAAAAAAGGGAAAAGACGTGATTTGTATTGCTCCATTTTGCCAAGTATGGTAAAGTCAGGATGCGTATCACAGGACTAACAACAGAAAATTTTGCAAAGTGTGAAGATCTGTGATAACTATTTAACTAATTACACTTGTGGAAATATTACTGCATCTACGCTAACGAAGTGACACATTACAGACAGTAAAATCTTAACTGACTAATATTATTAAGTGGGTGAACCTCAAAGGACAAAACATATCAAACCTACATACCATATTTTTGAGCATTTAATGTGACAGGGATCTAAGAGGAAAGGGAGAGTATGTTACACAAGAAGAGGCTGGAACAGCAAAAACAGGAGGGTGAAGCCAATGGTTTATGAGAAGCTCTGAAAAGCCCAGTCGAGTGAAAGCCAGTTCAGAGGCAGATGCCATTAAAATGGACCGGGTCACCCATACTTTGAAGAGGCTTTCTCCCTGTTATAGATGACAGTGTTTGCAGCTCCATGTAAAATATGCTATGGATGCTATTTTGATTAAACCTAATTTAAATCTTTACCAGATTTAGTGATAACCCACATGTAGACTATACTGTTAATTCCTGTTCATATCTGTGCTGTTTTCATACCTAGCAAAATGTGAAAAATCATCTTATGAAATGCAATATTTACTTGAGGCTGGAGGCTTGAGATGCAGTAGAAGAAAATTATTTCTCAAGGTTTCTTATTTCCAGTTATGGCACTTACACTGACTTACTCGCTGACCTCAGGAAAGGCACTTTCCTATTCCTATTCCGCTAACTTTCTACCTTTTTTAGATAGGATTATCCAAGGTTAAATTTGAAAGAGTTAAAGAATAGTTAGTAGCATTAATCCTGAAATAGTTATTATGAAATGGACTTAAAAATAATGAATTACATTTTTAGCTGGGATATGTAAATTACTATGCATGTGGAATCTGTTTATTCAGTGGCAAGAAAAGATTGATTGCAAATTTCTGCTAAGCAAATTAAGTCATTCTTTAAAACTCACAAAAATTTCTAAAAAGGCAACTAGAAATTTCACCAAGATTAGTTGCACTTGTAAGAATTCATGTTTAACCACTTTTGTCCCAGAACTCATGGTTGGTCTAAGGCATTTGTTGTTTTTTTTTTCCTGATTCCAGTAACAAAAGTACATTTCTAGACAAATGAATTCCAACACGTCAGTTAAGCAAAAGCTTTTAAGATAGACACAATCTGTACAAAAAGACTCTCTCTTACTTATAAAGGAGAATCAAAGGGACCATTTTGTAAGTCAAGGTTTTGTTCACTTCAACTTTTATTCCCCTCACCACTGGAACCATATGCATAATCTGCAAAAACATCCATGTTACAGATTTAGAGATCACCATGCGGAATTTTTATCCTTGCAAGACGTATTCCCATTTAAACATGAAAATAGGTGATTTCAAAAGACAGCATAATCTCATCCTTATATCAAACTTTTACTTCCTAAGGTCTTGAAACTTCTTATGTTAGTGTAGTAATTATCAAAGTGTCAATATTAGCTACGACAAAATACAAACTCTACGTATTTGCCTCTCTAATCAAATCCCTTTTCTACGAGGACTTATTTTCAGGCCTCAGAAAGAGAAGTCAGAAGAACTGTTAACACAAAAGCAAGGCTTAGTGAGTGCATTTAATACCATTTCTGTTCTATCTAAGGGATTTTGCCATATAGTGGCACATTACCCTACAGTGCCTAGCCTACAGGAGACTATTATCCTATGGTGACACAAACATTACCCAAACTCCGCGTGAAGCCTATTACTTGCATTAACAACTCCTCCCACCTGTAAAGTCACAACTTTCAAGTTATACAAACTGTTAGGCGAGAAATTTCAGCTAAGCTTGAAGCATTTGAGCTGACTCTGCTTGCAACTATCCAAACCTCATTCAGCAGCCTTGCTAAAAGTCTAATACATTTCAAGGGAAAAAATACACCATGGTGTAATGGGATTTGTTATTAGTCCTTTATTAGAAATCTCTTTTGCTTCTTTACTACTTCATTATGCAGTGCTAATCGTTTGTAGATGCAGGTTTATTCTGCTCAAGCAGAAGTCATTCCTTTTTTTCAGCTGCTTTTATATTTTCTCCTGGGAAAATTAAATCTCAGTCCCCAGAGGTATCACGTTTCACAGATGTAGACTGCTGAAGAACAACTGGACTTCCTTTTGCAGCCATAATATTACCGTTAATTATTTGAACCTCCCTGTTTTAAAGGGGGTAAGCAATTCATACTGTTGTAAATGCATATACACTAACTGCTCTCTTTTCTTCGGCAGCATTTAGCTCATAGCATCTATAAACCAAGGACCCTATTGCCTATGAACCACGCTGCCATATGGCAGGACTTCACTCAGCTTTTATATTCATAAAAAGGGATCTTAATTTCTTAAAGTAAGTGTTCACACTGAAAAGCTGTCTTTCAGAGTAACACATTTTTATTGTTTTTACAAATATTTGCAGAGAATTTAAGACACACTTAATAATTGCATTGGACCTTTTTTTTTTAATAGCTGTCTGTGTTTTAAATATCGTTCTGTCCTGTTAATCTTGCCTTACATCTGTTACACCTGCAGACTGTGAGGCTCACAATAGTATACCTTTTATCACATGCAATACAAAATATACAATAATTCATATTTTACCAGAGATACTTAGCAATTAAAATCTACAAAAAAATACAGATTCTTTAATGCCATAATACACCAAGGTACTGTTACCTACATTGTGGAATATGTAACTATATCTTCCGCTTATGATTCTTATACAATTAAACCAATATTCTCAAGAGATCAGTAATTACTAGCAATAGGTAATGATTCATTAATGACCTTACAATATAGAGAAAGCAGGAGAAAAGTGTGATCTAGTAAAGCCATTAAATAAGGTAACGATCCAGCCTTACCGGTTTTAACTAAAACCACAACCACTTTGACTGAGATTTACAGGACAATTCTCCAAGCATCAATAAAATTAACTTATGTGTTACATATATTTAGCTGTTTATCTTCTCTGGCTTGGGAGGCAGAGTTTCCTTTAAAAAAATCAAATAAGCCTAAGAAATGGTTAGAGATGAGGTGATACAAGCAGTTTAGGAGTGTTTATGAAGCCAAACAACACAATGAAATCAGAAAGGATAAGAAAAACCATAAGGCCAGGAAAGGGAGAGCATGACTCTAAAGCTACTTCTAAATGACTAAATCTAGGACCTACAACTTGTCAACAAGTTGCCTAAAAGTTCTACTGTAAGAGCCTGTTTTCAGCCATTTATACTTTTGTTAAACTCAATCTTCAATCTTCAAGTACAATTTCCACTTCAAGCATCTGCTCAAGGCTTGATTTTTTTATTATTATTCATTGATACCATTCATTAGAACAAGGTTAAACAAAATTCTGCTCACGCAAATTTATTTTTTCTCCAAGCTTTTCATTAAGAAGGTCTAGAATCAAAACAACAAGGTCTTCTGTATTTCCTCTGTGCTGTGAATATAAAAAAAAAGCCCAAATCTGATGATTCCTTGCTTGACTTAAACACAGCAGAGTGCAGATTTCCACAGTGTAGGTTCTGTTTCTTCCTAACTCTCCCCACCAAGCCAATGGAGCATCTGCCATCCCATCCTTCCTACATGGGAAATGACAAAGGTGCGTATCACCCATCTGCAATGGTTGGAGCCACTTAGTGGATGTGACGGCGGAGGATGCTGTTCGTCTGGTTTCCAATGCTTGCAAGACTTACTAGCAGGAATCTTCCAGAAAAAGGAAGGGTCCGTGGGATTTCGTAGTATGTCATTTAAACCTCAGTGCAAATTTTGCTGCATTTTTTTTTAAAATAAGAAATTATTTAAATGGACTGTAAGTATTGAAAAGAACACCATCTTATCAAAACTAAGCACTTGGAAGCCGAGAAATGCCGAAATTAACATCAGCTGTTTACTGACTGAGAAAATGATATGTAAGCTCTGTCTCTTTAAACTCTGTCATGAATTATGTTCAAGCAAACATTCGTAGCCAGTGCAATTTACTATGTAAAGTCATGGTCAATAATTTAGGAGAAAGCGTAGACAGAGTTGAGCTGTGATCTGCTTGCTCAAAAATAAGATATGGAAAAAGGATGAGAAGCGATGTTTGTATAACACTTTCAAAAGGACTTAAGGCTACACAGAACATAAAGAATTAAATACCAACAGATCAATGCCAGGCAGTAAGCAGTACTCTGGACTGACCTGATGCCTGCATTATGATTTCGATGTCTATGTTCCTAATGTACAGACACTGGGTGGACTGCAATTGAAGAAGGCTGTGTATCTCCCCAGCTGTCCTTCTGCAAAGGTACCCAGGAGCAAGAAGGGCTAACATGGGGACTACTGCTCCCGCAACAGTGCTTGCCAATGCTTGCATGGGTGAAAAGAGCAAAGAGAGCTGCAAATATACAGCAAAAGTACCCTCAAAGTAAGACACTTCGTATCAGAAACTGTCCTGGATTCGGTAGTTGTCAGACACAGTCAGATGGGAGATGGGCAAGTGCAATCAGAGGATGAAATTTATAGTGGTGTAAGATAGTTTACTTTCTTTTAATGACATGAAGACGATCAACCTAGACAAGCTTTAGTAACCTTTCAGCTTAGACATGTTACACAGTCCATTTCACCAGTGTTCTGTCTCCTTTCTTAACAAATCTTGTTTATATTAAGACTTCTGGCTTTATACAGCTCTGGGATTTTGTATGGAATGTCCTAAAAAGATTAATAAAACCTTCAAAGGATATAAGACAGCGAAGGAAACATGCCCCAAGTATAATCACGACTTGTTCTTTCAGCTACTCTTTGATAAGGGTCTTTCTTATGGAAGGGCAGTACTGCTCATGGTGCATGAGAAACTCTTAATGGTCGCAGATGAGAAGAAAGGCAAAAAAGCTAAGTGCAACAATTAACAAAATGACATTTTTAAAATAAACAAAACCTTATCAAAATTTCATATTTTTCAGAACTTAAAGAAGAATGCGATGTCCCAATAAAGTAAAAAAAAACAACAAACCTGTTACAAGAAGTTATGTGAGAAGCTCACCAGACTTTCAGGGATTTACAGAAACTTCTGATGTGTTCGATCTAAACACTGAGAATTTTACACACAGCATACCCTTACATGCACACCACCCATAAAGGATGTACAGTGAGATATTATTACAGCATATGTTGCATTTTTTGCCTTAATCTACTTAACTTATGAAGGTAATGAAAAAAGACATCTTGCTACAAGACGTGTTTACTTCAGTCATAAATTCAAATGTTAATTCCGGATTTATTAGATAAAATTAAGTGGCCTTTGTCATTTGAGAATGCAGACAAGATGATCAGATTTTCCTTAGGCTTTAAAACATTTAAATATTATAAATTTCTACTACATCATCTCCAGCACTGTACGTTGATTGTACAAAAGTGTGTGTGTTGCGGGAAAAGGTGTGTGCCAGCATCTAAGAAATCATTCAGCTACTCCTTAGAGATAACAGAATATATATAAAAAGGGTTCTTCTTACGTGTACACATACACCTGCCTTACTTGCTGAAGTAATTTCAAGTTTGCATGCGGACTACTATCCTGCTGGAGAAAGACATACATGCTTTGGTGTGACTGTGATCTAGGTGGCTTATAAGGGATTATATAGGTTTTAAACTCAACCATATTTTTTTCTGACAGAGATTAAAGATTTTAGATTAAATAATAATGATAATGAACCTCTTTTATTAATACAACTCTACTCAAATTTAGGCTAAGTGATGAACAAGAATCCAGTACATAGTATACTTTGTTGCCTTTTTTCCACAGGGAAAATGATTTTGATTTGTCCTGTTGAAAACTCCTGGTGTTCTACATATCCTGATTTTTTTAAATTTTAACATTAATTACTTTCTTATACACAGACTAGCATAACTCTCTAAAATAAAAACCTTTAATATTTGTTTTACAAATAAATTATGTGACATAAGCATCTAATTTTTTGGATTATTTCCTTTCCCATTTGGTTTCTTTAAGATTACTGGCAAAGATGACTTAGTTTTGCATTTAAGAAAAGTTCTTTCTTCATTTTTGGAGGACTCTATGCATTTCCTTATTAAAGAAGGTTTTCCTTTCTAAAAAGTTAGTTCCTAATAATTATCTCCTCTTCCTTACTGTAATTGACCTATCTTGGCAAAAGCACTTATCGCTGTCTTAAGCCAGACCAATTGTAATATACACACTTGCAGGAA
>NW_010162435.1:40387-63344 GCF_000695765.1 Mesitornis unicolor | reverse complement strand
GAATGTTTACTATTTTTAGTAATGTACTACAATAAAACTATTGAACCTGTTAGCCTGCTTTGGGTAGGTTTCTGTTCCAGCTCTTAATTAACTTTAGGCACTTGTTTTGGCATCAGTGCTGCTCTTGGCTTCAGACTTTCCATGCCTCCGCTGTCACCTACTGCTGCTCCTCACCTACAGCCAACTTCTTGGGTTGTGCCAGTGACTACTATGGGGTGCCTTGGGCATGTTCACCAAAAGTGGTGGTGCCCCTGCTAGAGGGAAGATAATCTCACTTCATGTTCTTGCTATGGTCTTGGCCCCCAATGTTTTTCTCCTTCATGCAGCCATTGTAAAGAGTACATTTCTTCTGCCACTTGACCCTGCTGCCATATCCTCACTGATAAGGAACTTTCTTTAAAACCACTTTTACAAAGATGATTACTGGTGACCAAACTCACTAAAACCTAACCCTGATTTTAAAATTCTGCTCAACGTTTCTGCTCTACTCTGTAACAAGGGTACCTGGTTACACAGGACATGGAAAAGGCTGAAGTGCTTGCATGCCTTCTTCGCCTCAGTCTTTACTAGCAAGACTGGCTTTCAGGAATCTCAGGTCCCAGAGATGGGGGAAAAGGCTGAAGATTGGAAGATGTACCCTTGGTGGAAGAGGATCAGGTCAATACTTCAGCAAGCTGAACATATGTAAGTCCATGGGCCCTGATGGGATGCACCTATAAGTGCTGAGGAAGCTGGTGGATGTCATTGGAGTACCACACTCAAAAATCTTTGCTTGATCACAGCAACTGGGAGAATGCCCAAAGACTGGAGGAAAGCACATGTCACTCCTATCTTCAAGAAGGAGGGCCCAGGGAACTACAGGACAGTCTGCCTCACCTGGATCCCTGGGAAGATCCTGAAAACCATTTCCAGGCGCATGAAGGACAAGAAAATATCAGTGTGCCGTCACCAGGGAGAAGACAAATGATACACTAATTCATACCAGCAAAAAGCCACATAAAATACACACCAGAACATCACCACAAGCAGCTCTTTCCTTCCCCACCTCCCGTAAGCCACAATAACCCCATAAACAAAAATAAAACACATGCAACGACAAGTAGACCATTGGAGAAACTTGCCTAAAGATGTGGTGGTTTTCCATATTGAAATCTGTAAATTCTGATCAGATGTTATTACAAAATTCTAGATGGATATCATGTAAGATTGGATCTGATCCTGAGATTATTTGATAAAGTCCCATAAAGGCAGGAATTCAGACTAATTAAACTCCTAAACCTGTATAATCTTCAGTTACTGCTCTGATTTTGCAAATTTATTTCATTGATCTTAATGCAAAACTTCAATAATATGAGTGGCTGAAAAAGCTCTTAACCTGTATGCAATTGTTTCACCTTTTCTTTGCCTAATGGATGAACTTTCTTTTGACTTTTTTCTCTGAGAGAACTCCGGTTCCTCTGCATATTCACATACCTTCAAAGTAGTAGTTTTATCTGCAGGCTTCGCCAATGGCTCCCTCATCAAATTTACAATACTCCATTTCTAGAAAAGCTTGAATCTAAATTTATTTGTAAGAGTAATGATGAACTAACACATTGTAAGACACAATGACTGTTTTCATTATCAGTTCGAGTCTCTGTCAGCTTTAGCTTGCTGTACTGGCTTGGTTAGATTACAGACACTTCCCCTTTCCACTTCATTCCTCTAACATTTTCAAAAGCTATTTTGGTTTTTAGATATGACAAGACTGTAAACTTGCAGAATAGGAAAGAGTAAAACAAAAACCCCTCTCTTCTTATTTTGTTCAACTGATTTGAAAATGGATTGGATTAGTATCAGAGGAAAGTCTTCAACTGGCTTTCCCACAGCACTAAAAAATTCAAAATCAGAGCTAAGAACTTGAACATGTTTAGAATAGAAAACTGAAATTACTTTCCCATTTTTTCAGCAGCAAAGAGGGGAGACACTGGACTTTTAGGTGGATATTTCTACTGTGGATGCAATTCTTAAATGATCAGAGATTTGCACTGAATGTAGCATTTAATTTAAAGAAACTCTGCAGTGGTAGAAGTGTACAATGTCCATTCCTCCTAAAACAGTAAAAGTTAAAATACTTCAATTTTAGTATTTCACACACATAACACTTTACAAAGGCTTAGTAATTAACAGCTAATACAAGCATTATATTGACACTGATAGCCTGCGTTTGCCATAAATACTAAAGACACCTAATTACTGGACTGTAACAATTTACTGACCATTCATTACTATGAAGGGTGGATAAAACTGCTGGACAGTAGTTACCTACAGAAAGAATGTTCACAATAAAATAAAGGAAAAGAGCTCTAGACATTTGCAAAGACTCTTTAAAAAGATGCTTCATGTTGACAACAAATATCACAGATCAAAGTTGAGGGATCCATTTTTTAAATGTTGGCCAAAATAACAGAGGCAACAACACGAACGGTCCAGCTGTCACATGACTCATTCAGAAATTATCTGGGATAAACTGTACTTTTATCCCACGGAAGAAGACTGAAGAGTACTGCTGTGTGTCTGCAAAACAACTAAATTTAAACAGCTCAGGCAATGTCTGGATTTAAAAAGCAAGGTTCAGTGTGATAAAGTTCTGGTGATGAACTAGCAGGACCAGAAGGGGCTGCTACATTCTATTGGAAAAAGCCTTTTGAAGTCAATGACAAACATCCTTTAAGTGCAAGGAGTATGGGACTCGATCTTTAATACATACCTAAACTCCTAATTTAATGACCAGTATCTACACTCATAGGACAAAAATGTAAGACCTTGAAGGTGCACCTATTGAATTCTTACTGCTCTTTGCCTTTATGCAATTCAACTCCACAATCCTAAATACTGATGATGCATGTGCATTTTGCTTTGAGAATCACTGCAGAGTAGCAAAAACATTTTCTTTTTTTAACAAAAATAATTACAGGTGAATGATTTTAAACACTGTTTGCTGCAATAAACCTATTGAAACAAAAGAGGCACTTCTAAATTAGTGAAGTTCCTACTGATATCAGCTATTAGCAATTAGGAACTCCACCCCCCTCAACTTTTACATCTTTAAACAGCAATGATTAAATTTGGTTTTAAAGTGGAGAAATTATATTAGAAAAACAACTCTCAGTGTTGCAATTAAAGCACAGTTCTTAAGATGATAAATTTGCTAATAGCTTTATCCATTGACTGAAGATGCATACAGTAGGTTTAAAAAATACAACGATCCTTTTGTACGATCTCTCTTTAAAAGAGAAAACTGTAACATTTTACTGTCTCATATTGTTAATTCTTCTATAGAATTACTACATTTCTTAGTAGAATGCACTTGGACAAGACTTAATCATGTTTTAAAATAAAAGGGAGAGAGATAATTTTGTTAATAGCTCTAATGTAGACAAATAAGTACTGATAACATATTATGAAGTTTATATTCTATCTTGGAGACTTCCCTATCACAATTAAATAAAATGCCTTTTTTGCCCATAAAAAATGAAATCTACAATTGAACTATCTTTATGTTACTCTATATTGAAATATTAAAACAAATGAACTTTTTTCTGGAATGCAAAATGAAACATAATAAAAATTTCAGGAGATTTAACTTTTAAAAAATTCTTCAGGAGCTATCTGTCCAGCAACTGAACTGCTACAGGAAAACACACTATATTGAGCATGACTGCTGTGACTGTACCACTAGTTTAGCAATCCATGTTAGTCTTTTTTTTTTTCTTTCTAATCCCATTTCTCCACCAGAAGTGCTTTTGGTGCTACAGAGAATTCAGTTGATAACAAAGACAGTTCTAGGTTTTCAAGGTAAAATTAAGGATGGCTATATATCCAAGAATATGCATTATAAAGCAAAACTGTAACTTTAACCTAATTAAACTATATATCAGATTGCCTCCTTTATCTCATAAAACTGCATAAATATACCTCAAACATATCTGAAATAAAAGTCTTAATAAAGTGATAATCTTTCAGCTGGGTTTAAAGCATAAGAAATTGAAATTGTAATATTTTGATAAGAGAAAAACAAAAAAATATTAAGCTGTTTGGCAGCCATGCTCAGAATAAGACAGGCCTCAGTAATGTAGATTGTATTAACATCGACAAAATCTTACTATACGTACCTTTTCCAGAAGCCTTATGTCAGTATTTGCAAAATTCCTGCTAATTATGCTGGATACAAACACGGGTAAAACTAGAGAACAACAGATCAATAAATTCCTTGCCAATGGAAAGAAAAATGGGCAGAAATAACAGGATGCAACACCAAAATGGATGCAAAAACCCACTAGACAGATACTTAATTAAAGTGTCATTTTCCATGCATCCAGGATTTTTTTGGGGTATCTTCCACGAATGGGGCACCCAACTTTACAGCAACTCTGCAGAGGAGGGAACTCTACTGGAAATTGCCTGTTTGGAGCTGCTGCCCACAGGGGCCAGACCACCTCCACAGCAGCCCCTCAGTGGGGAGGAAATCCTGGCTTTCTATACTTGTTTTCATGGCAGTATAACAGATTTATTTCAGAGATGCTTTTCCCTTGAGAGTCAAAGTTAAACAGCAATAAACCTAAAATGGACAGAATTCCTACCTACCACCTGAACTGGGGGCTTATTTCTGCAAAACTCTTTATAATTAAGTATATAACATTTCAAAATCTCCTTGTGGCTCTCCACTCTAGAGAAGAAATTTATTTATTTTTTTAAATGAGGAGAGAAGATTTATATCATCACTGAATTCAATATTACATCTATTGTACGCTCTAAAACTAAATTAAGAAGCTGTTCAGAGGCCGTACATGCAGCAGTCCATTTCAATCTATTAGTCTGGCTAAATGCCTTCATACATCCAGAGAAGGGAGTCATCATCATCAATCTGCCAGTTTTAGTGACCAGTCAACTACACGTTGATGCATGCACCGAGGAAACACAAGCATTTCCTCCCTGCTGTCGTACTCCTAAACATAAGAATCAAATGAGGCTGTTCCAATAGGTAGCATGCAAAATGATGATTTAGCTGCTTAGTGTAAATAACTGTTAGAATCACCACTTTATTTATAACCTTAGTTCAAAGGCAGAATATAAGTTTGGAGCCCAGTTCCATTATCAAGCATGGCAAGGCAAGTAAGAGTTAACTTCTGCTTGGTAAGATAGATGAATCACTCTTATCCAGAGTCTTGCTCTCATTTAGACTCTTAAACAAAAAAACCTGCACACTCTGAAGTTGTTTTATCCTTTCTGTATATACTTTTAAAAAAGTTGTTTTATGTATTAGTTACAAGAACAAGAACTTCTACTTTTGTGAAACAAAGTACTGATGACTGGTGGAGTTTTGTGTTGTGTAGCCTTATGGGAATACCGCATCTTTTTGGAGACGCACAAGGGCTTACTGGTCTCATTTAGCTACCTATGTGCCCCTGCAGAAGCCCTGCTAGCAATAAAACACTCTGGTGGCAAACAGCTAATTCATTAATTAACCACAGTATTTGCTGGAAAGGAAAGCACTAAACAACGCTGCACAGAAAGTGCAATTGCGGTTGTTCCAGGTCCCTGTCTGCAGTATGTGCGGCAGAGGCAAGCAATGCCTATGCTGTTTCTAATTATTCCAATTATCATGGCACACTATGAAAACTTGATTAATAACACTGAAGATATTGTTGTGGCAATTAGCCATATGGTTGTGGGACTTTATTCTGTCACGATTTAGCCATTAGCATCTACTTATGTTTGTCAGAACAGAGCATCCGTGACAAGTTGGAGTTCCGCTCACCTTGCCGAGTCCCCGGTGAGCAACACCAGAGAAATGTTTATTCCTGGGAGCCCCGTGCCTGAGTAAATTTTTCATGTGGCATCCGGTCTGACTGGGGACAAATGTCAAGTAGCTTACGCGACGACCCATCAAGCCAGGCTCTCTCTGCAAAAGCTACCTCGTGAATGCCTTGTCAGGGCAGACTTCTTTCAGGGGAGGATTTGACCAGTAAAATTAGTGTCAAATGTCTTGTATTCAATGGTTTCAACAGTTAACTGTTCAGACAGCATGTGCCTACCCTTATTTAGACGTGATGAAATGCTCTATTATGATTTTATACACCTATGAGTTACATACTACCGTGTGCTTGAAATGTATATCTCCAAGTAGAGGGACCATGGGGCAGCACTACTGTCAGGTTGGCCAGCTGAACTGACAGCTACAGGAGCTGAGAATTTCTACAAGCCATCTTTTTAAATCACAAAGTATATATTAAAAACCAAGCTTATTTTAACAGTTCCTTCTTTTTTTTATTTCTTGTTTTAATAGTTCTTTCTTTCCGTTTTGTGGTCAGAATAACTGCTTGTCTC
This sequence comes from Mesitornis unicolor, assembly GCF_000695765.1. Lineage (NCBI taxonomy): Eukaryota > Metazoa > Chordata > Aves > Mesitornithiformes > Mesitornithidae > Mesitornis > Mesitornis unicolor. The sequence continues at coordinate 56,975 of NW_010162435.1, read as the reverse complement.
TAAAAGTTCATCTCTGAGACACAAGGAACAGCTTTAAAAATTCATTAATAACGGAAGGCTGCATTTTTTTCCCTGCTGAAAGCATAGCGGTAGTCTTACCACTTCCTTAACATTTCTTACAAATCAGCTAACACAAATGTGTTTATATTGGAACGTCACTCAAAATCAAAATGTTTGCAATCAAAGACAACTCCAAACTTGACTAGGTGTCCACAGTTAGGAATCAACAAGTTAGCCCTTATTAAAAGGAGTGGGAAGCAGTAAAGATTTAGCATCTTGCTGCACAGGGATGCCATATATACAACTGATGAAAGTGTGCTTACCTATTTTGGAAATGAGAGGATGAAGCCATAACCCCAGTTTGTGGAAATGACAGTAAAATGACACTATGTAAGAAGTTTTTAAGAAGCACAGAACTTTAAGAAAGCCCACATTATTGTAGAAATTCACCAGCTACTGTTAAAAACAACAAGAACTGCTATTTTTCATCTACTTCTCCAATACATCTACCTCTACTCAAACAGTAGCTTTCCTTTTATATTCACTAACTTCCATCTGTATAGATCTTTTACACGCTGTGAGAAGACAGATACACCATTTAAAACTATAAAAGTAATTGTAAAGAAAGAAAAATAGACAGGACTCTGTGCAGGTGTAATATTTTCAACTAAATTTAACTCGTTATTTAATGACAAGAATTTTAGTTGACAAGACATCTGGGCATAAAACTTGCTGACAAATGTCCATGTAAGAAAACAAGAATGATGTGCACACCTCACACAGCTCGCTACTAGTAGGGACATACCAGCAAAGTAAAGCTAGTGGCAAAAGGGAGGTACCAGATTGGCTTCTCAGCAGACAAACCAACTTTTAATGGAGAGCTAGTTCTAAGGCTGAAAAAAATCAGTAAACCGTTTTTTTCCATTTATGCCCTTTTGATTGAGATGATCAAGTTTGTTTTTAAATAACAGTGTTTGTGGAAAATTATATACTGACTGTCCTAGAAATCCCATCTGTGCACACAGACGTTCATATGTGGAGGGGGATCGGGTGTAAAGTAGGTAAATAATTCAAAGAGGGAAACAAGGAGAGAAATAAATACTATGTAGGAAAGAAGGAAGAGATGAAGGATAGACAAGAGGGAACAGAAGATTTAGCTGGAAGGGAAGTATCAGGGAGGATTTTTTTCATAGGAGCTGTGGAGAACAAGACATATGACCTAAGGGGTAATCTGTGTGCAATGTGGGCGTTGGGCTCAGCCCTAAGCCTGTGCAGTGGATTCAGCTTTCTCCTTATCCGTAGCAGGTGCTGGTAGGACGTGAAAGCAGCAGCATATGGTCTCGCTCAAAGCTGAACTGACTCTTCCCTCCAAAGGGGTCTGCAGGACTCTCCCCCTGCTCACCACATGGCTTATGAGATAGAGAAGACCCTGCAGCTGGAGACGTGACCCTGCAGAGGGAGCTGAACCGTTGTTTTCTTGGGCTGCGTTCTGCTCTTTACCACGCTGGAAATCTACTTTCTACTTTGCAGGCCATTGGAAGAATACAGTTGTGATTATAATTAAATGAATAATGAGACTGCAGCCTATATGGTCTGATGGTTAAGATGATGTATGTGTCTTCCGCTTGTTATCCAACCACAAATTTTGGACATAGTATAGTTGAATGTATGCTGTATTTTCAGCTAGCACTGATACTCAACATTTAGAGCACAGTAGGAGGAGGAAAGGGGAGTTAAAAACTATACTATCCGCATCCAAGGTCAAATCACACCCATGCCTGAAACAAGGACAGATCAGACGAAACCATAATAATTTCTTCCTGGTCAAGCAGTTGTTTGCTAAATCTCTATGCTAGGAAGAAGCTCTGGCCTAGGAAGAGATTTTGGCAGGTGCAGCAAGGCAATGTGGGATAGGAAATGTGAGAGTTTGGGTTGTCCTGAGATTAGGGCACACATTCATTGCCGCACACATTTTGGACTGGCCATATGGGCACCAAGAGCACAAGTCGTACAGCAAGCCATGCTTTAAACATCTCTTGTGTATCAACTCCAGCCAATGCTGTGGAGAGACAGTGGGGGACTGTTTTTTCTCCATTTCTAACTTATTTAGGATCATAGAATAGTTTTGGTAGGAAAGGACCTCAAAGATCACCCAGTCCAACCCCCCTGTCATGGGCAGGGACACCTCCCACTAGACCAGGTCGCCCAAAGCCCTTTCCAGTCTGGTGTTGAACACTTCCAGGGAGGGGGCATCCACAGCTGCTCTGGGCAACCTGTGCCAGTGTCTCAAAGGATTTATAAAGGATTAAGTATTTTCGGGAACTTTCGACTACATATATGTGGGTTTCTGATTATCCTTGGAACTGCAAACTTGGCTGGAACTTGTAGACACTATTTTTGTCTGCTAATTCACTGTTTTAGATTAACTTCTTGTTATATGTGGACCAAAACCAGCCGCAATGAAAAAACATGCCAGGTTTTACAGCTCTCTCTACCTCAAATGGGTGCTCCGTTTCAGAAATCAAAAAAGTACTTTTTATTATTTGTCTCTTACCAATCAGAAGTATTCCTCCAGCAAAGAACTCAACTTGCAATTTTCAGAATGCTTCCCAGAAATTCCAGGGTAGAAAAGGGACACTAAAAATCCCTCTCTGTCTCTCTGGCAGAAAAACTGTTGGACGCTTATACATTTGAAATAACAGACATATCAAAACAACACTGATTTGAATTTTATTGTCCTCTTTATACTTTGATCTGTTTTCTTAAAGCTGTTTTAACGTACGTCCAAAGAGAAATATATTTTTCTGAACCTACCACTTTCCAATGCTAATGTGAGCGGTGCACAGGGGACATTTCAGGATTGTTTTTAGGCAGCTTGAAAATGGACCTGACATCCTAATCCTCTGGCATTTCCTACGACTGGCAAATGCAGATGGGGAAAGTGTCAGTCTGATGGGGTAGAGGTGGACGCCTGCTTCATCAGATGCATTTCCATGAATGCAGGTAGGCTCTTCTGCAGGGTGCTCCCTTGCTTTTACAGAAATGAAGATAGGGAGAGGCATGTGATCAGATATGGGAGAGATATGAAAAGGAAGGGTTGGAGGCTAGCTGTGTCTAAAAGCTAATTTATCTGACCAGGCTCTTCCACACTCTAGCATAATGATGCAAAAATGTACCTGAACGGTAAGAAGCCAGAAATGTGCCCGGTGCTGCATTTGGTCTAGTGGAGCCAAAATTCATTTGTCTGTTAAACTGATGTTAAAGATCGTCCCAGGCAACCCAGCACCCAGCACTGGAAACCACCGGCCAGATGGACTGAAATATTCCCTTCAGTTTGTGGGAACAGAGTAGCACTCTAAAACAGATTGCACTGATTTGTGATAACCTCAACAATTCCTCTAGGCACATCTTCTTGACCGAATTCTTGCTTATGGTTGTTTGGGATGTAGGTGGCATTTTATTTGACGGAAATTATGCGATTGAGTATTTAGTTGGCTGTGACAGGTAGAATGGATCCTTTGAGGAGGTGGCATCTATCTCTGTCAGTTGAAGCACGCTGTGAAAACACTTGCCAACAAATATCATAAACTTTCTTACTGCCTTGGATGGTATTCCACTATCTCAGATACGTGATCCCATGCCTGCTTTTGAAAGGTCACTGTTGAGGTTACCAATCATTTATGGATTTTATTTCCACATAGAACTCACATGGTCTCCGAAGGATCTATTCACAGAGAGTTTAGCAAGCTTTTGATGTCCAAAACAGGCTGACTCAGCAACAGCTCTGATTTGGATCAGAGAACTTGAAAATGTGGGCTATCCTTGCAGCATTACCTAATTATTTTTTTCCTGTTAGAAGTTCCAAGTCTCAGGTTTATAACCAAAGGTTCAAAGAGGTTTATACCTCAAGACCTCACTTATACTTGAGGGAAACAACTTGCACCACAAAAATGACTGCAGCAATCATATTCAAATTTACTATTCAATTGTTTGCTGAAAATTATCTTCAGAAAATGTGCATAATTTCTGCCTTCCCATTGGTTCTGTGAGAATTTGTGGACTCCTGGGAGTTCATTTTGTTTCTTTCCAAATACTGGTAACAAATATGACTTTTTAAATCCAGCATCAACTTTAAGAGAGCACTTGGTGAACACAGTAAGAACTACAGTATGGAAAATAAAAGAAGTAAGTGAAAGCACAATCATCTTTGGAAAGCAAATGTAACCACAGGATGAGGCACCAAATTAGGAATCAGGAGACACAGCCACAGGCAAATTATTGTCCCATATAATTTCTTTCTCTTTATGGAAGATGAGTGTAATAACTTACATCAAGTACTATGTATCAAAATCTTTATCAGAGAAATCCTTAAGTTAAAAAGCAGTATTTTAATACTGTGATAAAACAATTATTCATAATCTTTTCATGAATACCAGGATATATAAAATCATGGGGTTTTCACACATCAAATCCAGAGGCTGAGATTCATACATAAAAAAGGATAATTTTTTTTAGCACTGCCTAAGGTGAGTGAGGATAGTATTTATCAGTTAACTTACTAGTATTAGAAAACAACAAAGGGTCACAATTTCTGATTCTGAATATGTCCTTCAGAAATACAGATTTTACATATACACATCAAGAAAGGAAGAAGCTGTATATCTGAGGTAAGGATGGTGCACAGTGTAAGACAATTCTACTGGCAAAAAGGCCCTCTGAAGAATGATTGGTCAAACGTAGAGATGTTATGTTAGGGAGACTAATGAGTTTGGAAACAATAAATGTATTTTCAAAGAACACCTAAAAGACACCAGTTTTATGGCACACTGTACTTTCTCTCAACCTTATATTTCAATATCTGTAAATTACTTCTCTCCTGTTCCTAGTCAAAAAACACCTTACCACTTGACTCCTATACTATCAAACCTCTGCTCAAAGGTATCAAATACTTTCCGACTCACTGGTTGAGAAGTTACTAATTAAACTCAGAGCAATAACCTTAACTCAGGTTTTCAGTTTGGTAGGTCTGCTTCAGAGTTGAAGAAAAGCTTGTGTGCATGAAAGCCTGCACACTTTTTCAACCACAAAGGCTACCTTAATGAAAGATTTTATTATTACTTACACACCTAGTCTTGCTATGTGTTTAGCCAACCACGTCACTATGAACTGTTTAATCACTGGTATGAGTAAATGAAACATACACCTTCAGGGACATATTTCTTGTATTTGGTCAGCAATACTAGCCAAAAGATCAAGAATCCTGTAGTACAGAAGCATATTTTCCCAGTGTCTCAGAAAACTTTCTGAAGTAGCAATGGTGAATCTTTACAATGTCTAAATTTAAATAAATTTACTTTAGCAATAGCTTTTTATTGTATCAGCCAAACAAGGGCTTTACTGATGCTGAACTTGCACTGTAACTACTGATTTACCATCATTTCCTTCAAACTAGATATCTTGCTCCACAAAGGGACAACCCAAACCTTTAAAGTGATTTGATAAACTTTTTCTAAGCCAGTTAGAATTTACAGAAGGTAAAATGGTTCACATAATTTTTTTTTGAGGTTATGCCCCTTGTATAACCTTTTGATGACAAATCACTTTCAATTTAATGTTGATAACGAGTATTAAAACTCAAAGGCATTGAACCAACTGCTGTTGGTTGTGCCATTGCACAGATATCTGCAAAATCATTAATTATGTGAAATGCAGACGTAGCAAGATAGTAAGTAAACTCTTAATGGCAAGGATATAGGTGACTTGGGTGCTAATAAACTTACTCACCCCGGATGATTAAAAACTGGAGTGAAAGGAGGATGACACCAATATGTTCCATTACTATTAGCAATTTTGTACTTATTGATGATGATGCAACCGAGACTGGTGTAGCTGCAAGCATTACATGTTTCCAGGAACTGAGGCCAGAGGAGGTGTTTTAACCAAGGAGCTAACACGCAAATAAGCCTCAGTCTGCGCTACAAATTGGGCAGAGTACAGAATCAATGAGTTAGTAGAGGCTTTAACTGACGTAAACACTAACTTTGTGGAGCTTAATGACTTTTCTATTGTATAGTTATAACACCGAGTTTCATTACCAAGCCAAACTGCTTCACTGTAGTTCATTCAAGGCGAAGAAGAATGATGCTTCAATGTGGAAATTTGAAGTTACAGTTAAAACTCAGGAAATGCATACACCTAATTCCTGTCACATTCCGAAATCCTTGGTTCTGCATGTACATCTCCTTTAGTTCTGATTTTTATAAAAACATGCATAATTTTAATACTAATTTATATTAAAATATGCATCATAAAACACAACAGATGCATGCAATTAACATATTGTATTAACTTCTGCATTTTTTATTCTTTATTGAATCTTCTGTATTGCATTAACTTTATTTTGCATTTTCTTTGTCGTCCTTTCACTACCATAAAAATAATTTTGTTTTACTAGTGTTATTCTAAATGATTTTAATTGGATCAATTCACTTATCACTAGGGTGAAGAACTGAGGAGGGGTCAACATGTACCTTAGCCGCTGTAGTCAATTTTCTGCTAGACTGAGTCAAGAGAGCAACACTGCATCTGTTTGTATTGTTCTGTATCGGTAAATGAAACTTCATTATTTTTTTTTTCAAACAAAAGCTTGGTATTCGCAAAAGCTGTAAGACTGTGGAGACCATAATCTAAAATCATGAGTGCCACAATTTTTATGACTACAATCTTCTTTTCCTGGTGTTCAGGCAGTGGTTTTGGGGTGGATTGCGCTGCATGCGTTCTGATGAGACATTTACAATCTCCTTTATGCAAATTACCCCAGCAGCTGCTTAAGAGCTGTGGTTGTCAGACCAGGCAAGGAGAATGTGATTTGGTATGTCACAAATGGGGCAGGGCTTTATTAGGCTCTGCTAGAAAGTTTCAGCAGATGCCTTCGCACAGATTCAGTGTGATCCTGTAACCCCATTATAACTTTATTGCTTATGGAAAGGAAAACACAAAAAGCTACCAAATACTGTGGGGACTCTCAAAAATAAGCACTTCATACAACGTCTATTTCTGAATTAAGTGTAAATAATAAACGTAATCTTATAATTTAGAGCGAAAAAACTGCAGTATTCCCCAAAGAAATCATATGTAGCTGAAGGAGTTTTCCCAGGAAAAAACCCAGCAGTAATCTTTAAGATTAAGATAAAACTTTACATGTAACTGATGAAGACTGTTTTCCACCTTTAAGAATGACACATCATTAAGCAAAGAGACCAATCGTACACTCTCAGCTTCTGTTTGACTTAACTAGAAACATATATGGCATTTCAGATGAGGTCTGACTACTAGAAGTGCCTTTTCTTCTGCTCTCAACCTGTATTTTACCAGGTATTGCTCATCTGGCTGGGTGGACAGACATCATTAATTGTCACCTAGTGACAATTTATAACATAAAAATGTATTTAGCGGGAAAACTATTTTTGAGGTTTTAAGCCTCTGCAAAAATTCCTCAGAATACTCCAGACTTAGTTTTTTAAATGCCAATAAGCTGTAAATTCTAAATCCTCAGAAAAGTAATGTGAACAGTCCTTATTTGAGTCTATTCAAGGACTGAGACTTGGTAGGATTTAAGTTGTACACAATACCCAAAATAAAACACTTCTAGAATATAGTTCCTCATTTCTTTGAGTCTGTAAATATGACCACAGTTGTCTGCCATTCATTTAATGCTAGTTTCAGCTTTCATTTAAGGTTTGGGTTAAGAACAATTTGGGTTAAGAACAAGAGAGTCCAAAGGAGATGACTTGGAGTGAAAGACCAGTGAAAACAGTCATTAGGAACAGAAGTTGAGTTCTGACCTCAATTACATTATTTACTATGGTGAATATTATAACATGTATAGCAGTCATAATGAAAAATCTTTCCAGCTGCCATTTCGTATACTGAAGAAACAGGACAAAAGATCGAATTCTGTAACAGAACAATTTTTAAGAGAAACCTCAGTACTCTTAAGTATATTATCCTTAACATTTCTGTGTTGCTTAGGAGAATGTACTACATTCTTTCAAGATTGAAGGTCCGTGCTCTGAAAACACCACCCTCCAAAAGACAACTGAAAAGTAAAGGAAAAAAGAACTTGAATCTACTCTCTGCGTGCAAACACATAGCACAGTTCTACTAAAAGCTGGTTGCCAAGTAAACACATTAGATAATAGACTGATGATTGACTTTAGGACTCCAACCACTCAGAACTACTAATGTAATGACTACAATCGAAATAATTCTTTTCAGAATGTGTGCTTTTCCATGAGGAAACTAGAGGTGACTGTCCCAAAGGGTTTCATGACAGTATGATTAGAAAGAACAAATCACAACAAATTAGAGTTCCACATTTTTATCAGAGTATCATCAGAATAAACTTACATTAGATCAAAACTGGGTGGGGATACAAAAGATCTATTACATCTCTATAGACCACAACTTAAACATTTTACTTTCCCCAAGGACACCTTTCTCCCACTCCTCTTGTACAACAACCTCTTCAATTATTTCATCTACTCCCCCAGAAATGCTGATTTCCCCTGTAAAGCAAATTCTTGAATGGTTTGTGCCAGCTTTATATAGGATTTGTATCTATATTAGTAATATGTCTATTACCAATTTAGTGTATGTCTGAATTGAAACTATCCACAATTTTCTGGGATTACTTTTAATTCATAATTATTCTTTTTGTTCAACATTTGTCTGAACCTGGTTTGCTATCACTGTAAAAGTGGCTGACTATAAAGAATGACCATCTTGAAATGACAATTATAACTAAGCTTTGAAACCTGCTGTATGGGTTTCCTAAACCAGTCTTCTGGATGGCCAAACATAGTTGCTTTCCCCTATGCAACATCTCTGCACCTGAACGCAATGGAACTGACTGGGCACTCGTGTAAGCAAGTATTTCAACCTGCCAAAAAAATCTCAGGTTTTCTTCAAGCCTAGTTCAATGAAGGTAGCCCCTTCTCCATTCACACTGATACTCTCTCCTCATATATTCACCAACCAGCAGCTCTGACATCCTTCTAGCCTTGCCTCTTTAGTAAGAGTTTCTCCTCTGTGGCTTCTGCAATTTGGAATATTCTCTTCCTCTCTGAGACCTACTCAGCACTGTCCATACATCATGCTCTGTCCTTTCCTCTTCTTTTTGTATTGTTTTTTTAAAAATACCAATTCACTGGCAGTTTTAAAACCAGACAGTTGGCCAGAAAGACATCACAAAACTGAAACGGAGTAAAATTCAAACTTCTGTTAAAATGATGAGTGAGGAAGAACTCAGGTGGTCTTAAATGTTTTCACCAGTATGCGTTACAGTCTACTTGAGTGGGGAAGGAAAGCAGAATAGCCCTGCTCTGCACAGCAGAAGTTTCTGCAGACTGCCTTCCTTAGGTCCCTCAGACCAGACGTCCCACTGTTTCCCCTGCCCACTCCTGGTGAGGTCTGGCAGAAGCAGGGCACGAGGAGCTCCAGGGGCTACCACAGACTGGTCACACGCTGGGGGATGAGGAGCTTTTGTCAGCCCAACTGCATTGGCTCTACCTACATCAACACCCACCATGGCACCTGAACAGCAATTGCCATTGCCACCGTGGTGTTTTTTGTGAAAACGTGGTTGTACCACTGTCAAAGCCAGAAGGGTCAGGGAGGGAACAGCAGCAAGGATGTGTTCCCAGCTGGAAACATCGTATGCAGTCCTTCCCAACACAGGTGGTGATTTCAGCTGCAGACTGCCGATCCCTGGCGTTTCTCAGGGTCCTCTCTCAGGTTCGTTTTGGCTTTACGAGTTAATCACATCAGGAGAAGTCATTTTAACTCACATGCCTTTAGGAGTAATTATACATTTAAATGATTAAACAAATCAGGAAGAAAACATATCTACTGCAGAATTAAAGCAGTTAACATTGAAATCCTTTTTTCTATTAGTATCACAAGTCGTTTGTAAATAACATGCTCATTTTAGATATGTAAGGAGTTCTGCCATGCCCTGCAAAATAAATTATATTTTATTGGTGCCCGGGTGTTTCATAACTTCTATTTATTTCCTGCAAGAGTGGAGAATTAAGATAGAGTAGTTTATTTCACCAAAAGACTGACAAATGGCTCATTAGACACTTATGGAGCTGAAGCTAATTGTACGAATTTTTGTTGTATTAATTGTCACTGCCTGCTTAACTGGCTAACATTGGTCATCAATACAGAGCTTTATCCTTTCAATCTCCAAAAGAGATGTGTAAAAAAAAAAGGGAATTTTAAAATAAACAGAACAGTATTTATTTCCTAATATAAACAAAAATACTATTTGGATTGGAGGAGCATGAGGGAGGAGTAAGAGAGGATTAATGCGCTGGCTGTTCCCCACTGGGGCCACCAATAACAATCAATCCCAAACAGCAGTCACCTCACATCATCTAACAGCTTGAATCACAGATATTCAAAGATTCTCTCCCTTTTTTTTTGGTTCAGATTAAATATCATTTACATTGCATACTTTTTTTTTATTTCATCGGAGACATAAGGTCAGAATTGATTGAATATGTACTACCTGCATATAATGATTTCCCGTTTTTTACAATCATGTGCTAATGCTGCACAGTAATGGCCTATGGATGAAGAGACAGATGTACTACCAGTCATTCGCTACACATTTGCATTAACAAATCATCATTTAATTGAAGCCCATCCAACAAGTTTATGCTACTTAAATAAAGTTCCTTTCAATAAAAGATGCCACAATGACACATGGTTGTTAACTGCAAGGTAAATAAAAAGTAGTATTTATTTTCTTGTCACTGGTTTAGTTAAGTATTAAAACGTACACTTATTAATTTGTATTTTGCTCAGAAATAAACCACCTGACATCTAACATAGCAATCCAAGCTAGTACTACTCTGAGACGAGAGAATTCACTTTTAGAAATAATCGTTTTGTAACACCACAATTTCATGCTTTACAGATTTTTATTTCCCCCCAAAATATATAATAGAACATAGCTTATATAAAGGCTATACATGAGTTGTGTGTTAATACTTTTAGGCAAGCTCTAATAATACAAACCTCAAACCCTGCTGTTATCAACATGGGCTACAATTTTTTTTATGTCTCATTGTTGACTACAAACATTGGCACCACACTTAGAAATCTAGTTGCCTCCCTCTACAATTTAGATATTACTGCTTTCTTTTTAATACTGTCTAGGGAACAATTCAGGTAGGTTGTGATGCCCCTACATGTTTCAGATATAGAAAAGCACTATCTATTCATTTCTTCTTTTAGAACGTGTTGCAAAATATTAAAATCTGAGAAGAAAGCATGTCATAAAATGAGGAACCTATAAAACCAATTTTCTCTTCTTCTAGAGATGGTTTAACAGTACTTTCAGCGTACTCATTTCATGGTACATTTTTGCATCTGCAAAGCAGAAGAAAGATATTTTGGTACTGTCTGTTAAACTGACAATACTTCGAAGCTAACATGCAGGGACAAGGAGATATATTTTTAATTGTGTTTTTGGCTTAAACCTACATTTTCTAGAAACCAGGATCTTTTAGGATGAAAGCACTATATAAATGAAAGATGGTATTAGTAATAATAGTTGACACCCTTTACTTTGCTGGTGTTGCTTACATCTAAACACATCATTGCAATCTTTTATTTACCTAAATACAAAAATAATCAGCTATTTCCCTTTTCCTGACAATACACTGAAAATAAAATATTCATTTTTCAAAAAAAAAAAGTATCTGAGGAAACAAGAAAATGGATTCTGAGAGTGGGAGAAGGCAGAGTTTTTCTAACGGGAGAAATCAGACTTTAAAGATGAACAGATCTCTCTTCCTTCCCTGCAGGACTGTGAGGGGATGCGAGGAGACAGGGGAGTCTCCAGGTTGACCTTTTGTTGTTGTTACTGATGACTGAGAACAGAAAAAAAATCACAATACCAAGACAGAAACTACAATGTGAAATTCAGAAGTATAACTTAAAGCACACTGCAGCATCGAAGAGGAGATAAACCCTAAGATTTATTTTCTCAGACAAGGAGCAGTGTATAAAAACTACATAATGCAAAATGCAACCCCATACAAAATAAACAGACATACACAAAAAACCCTACTGTGATTTGCCTGCATGTTCTCCAAGGTTTTTTTTATATGCTAACTCAGAACAGTAATTATAGATCTTGCAAGTTGACTTCTGTTTTCCAGAACTATGAGTTGTACGTAAAACATGCCTTTTCATCGAAACAATTGCCATTAATCAAAACAGTGAAAGCTAATACTACTCAAGTCCAACCTACTGCTGTGCCCAGCAATATCTCAAACTGTCTGTTGTCAAACACACTAAACAAACTTCAACAGACTGTTTTCACTACAAATAAGAGCAAACATGCTTGCTAAGTATTTTTTAGTCAAATTGCAACCTCAGTAATCCATTCTGTCACTGGATTTTAATTTGAAGTAGTCAATCACAGTCTCAGACAGATCCGTATTTGACTACAGAGAGGTAATTCACTGGGACTAACAAATGAGTACCTGTAAATGACTACTACAGCCCCAAATTTGTTTAAGGATTTATATCCATGTACTCAGGTTTCTTCCTTTACCCCATCAAATTCTCTCAACTATGAGTTTTTGAATTTAAAAGAAAGAAGAAAAATTAAAACTATATACTACTTTTCACTGTTACTGCCCTAGGAACTCCTACCATCTCTAGCAAGTTTAATAATACTGTATTTTCTTCCTTGTTCATAACCATTTAAACTATTACTAACATTTTTTTAAATCTTCATTACAAAGAAGCTGTTACCTTCAAATCTGCTCAAACATTAGCAAAAACCTATCTCCAGCAAGTTGAATTCATATTAAACAGAGATCTCATCCACAGTGACATATTATAAATAGTAAACGAAAATAGACATACTTACACTTCTCATGGCACCTCCCCTGCCCTACCTAAGAGTCATAACTATTTTCTTAATAAAGAAATACAGCATTTGGTATCTGACAGAAAAAACTGTTTACCAGTGAAGTCAGTCTTTTTTTTTTCAATTGGTAATCAATGCAGAAACTGAAGTTTTATATAAAAGAAGAGATACAGAAGGACAGGAATATTGGAGTTTAACAAACAGATCAGGCCTTTATTACCAGCAAGCTCCATTATGGATTTGTGAGCTTTGTAAGCCAAGCTCCCCCAAGTGTAATTAAATTTTTATTTATAATGTGTTTGTGACTGTTAACTTCGTGTTGCCTCTGCTTGTTCCCCCCCCAACCCAGTGCGAAATAGTATTCCACATTTACTGCTGCAGAGAGCAGCGCTTTATTCAGTTGCTGAATTCCTCTCTAGCCTTATAAGAAATGGGAAGTACAAATAAACATATTGTGTATTATTTATACACAAACACCCGTGTCTTTAAGCATAGATATATACATATATGCTCCTGCATGCAGACGCTCTAAGCCAAAACTGAGGACAAAAGAAGTACATGTCAGTTAAAACCGAACAGACTTTTTTCTACCAAGAGCACTATTTATTACATATTTATATTGTGGAGAGACAGGAAAGCTTCAGTAAGACAGGGCAATGCAGCACTGCAGAGTAGATTTTATGCTGCAAGCCATGTCTGAGGTTAGTGTAAATGTACCAGGAAAAGGTTCTAAACTCCAACAAAGCCAGCATCTACGCTCTATTTTTTTTGTTCATTTATGAAAAGGACTTCATGAAAAAGCCCTCTGACTCCAAGAATATATATTTTGGTTTTTTTTGTAATAACTCTATTCCCTCCTCTATTCAGGTATTACCCTCTGGTACCAGTACTTACATATATATAAAAAAAGCTTAATATAAGTAACCACAGGAGGATCTCTTCTCCCCTTGAAAAACTGCAAATAAAGATGTCAGCTATTGAGTATATTTGTGGCGTCTCCAGCAGCTGCTGTTAAATACCAGCTGGTCTAGCTGATTAAAATTACCTCCGAGTTGGTATTATAAAGATGCCTGGGCAGCGTTGCTGTATTAATGGATTATTGAGTGAGCGATGAAAACCTTGGCCAGCTGATGCGTTTTATTACAGATAGGCTTTATGATGTGTAATCACTGTAATTTTTATAACTAGAGGAAACAGGAAAAAAACGAACAACCTTCTTTTCCCCCTTGCACATACCAAAATCAGTTAAACCAGATTTTTTTTTTACCAGTCTGTTACTTAGGGTTAGCTAAATAAATAATTTGGTTTTTAACAGTTTCTGCATATTTAAGACTTTATCCACACCTACACATACATAGAGAATGAGAAACTCCATGTTTAAGGCTACACTGTATTTACCTATTTTACAAAGGTTTACACATTGGGTATTTAGTTCATCCTTTGACTACCAGGCCAGCACTGCAACTGGCCATGTGAGACAAACCTCCGGGCATTATTTAATGACTGAACTACACTGCAAACACACCTTGTATTCTCCAGGTTTGACAATTCAAGCAGTGAGGTCTTATGTCTGGTCTTTCCATCTCCTCCTCTTCCTGCCCCAAACCTTCCCACAGAATGTCCTTTAACAGTCTCACAAACTTTCTTCCTCCTTTACTAACCACTTATTTACCATGTTCTCTTGTTTTCTCACGGCAGGTAGGTTTGCTCCAAAACTTACTGTGGTAATTATGAAAATGATGTAACTGTTACCATTTTTTGAGATTTAAGAAAAAATAAATGACTGGCCACTTGGAAGATTCAGATGTATTGGTAAAACATTTTATTACAGATGAATTCTCTTGTCAGGTGACTCAGCAGCGAAGCCAAAATTACCTCTGCCTGAATGCCACTTACTGAAAGCATCTCAAGAAAAAATACTGCAATTTTCCCAGGAATAGATACACGCCAAAAGCCAGCTAACAATATCTGAATTTTTTCAGTGGAATAGGAACCGCTGAATGGTAAAAACAATTTGAAATTAAAAAAATACCTTTATCGGTAACCTTAACTTTAGCCTCTTAAATCTCTCTTAAGGAAATGTAGCATTGCTCTTCTTTTTCCAGACTAGATAATTAATAGTAACTCCTCCACAAAGTTTAGAAAATAATTCTCTATAACGTTCAAACACAAACAAGTTACAGAATTTTAGAGGACTCTATGAAATACTACTGGATATTATACCAACCCACAGTTATAGAGAGTTGAATTTCTGGAAGACGCTAGTACATCATATGCATTCTCACCTGCAACCTCTATGGAGAATTTTTTACTCAGATTGGTGGAGTCTATGTGAAGTACTGGAGACAGACCATTTAAACCATTTGTTAGAAGAAAAAGCTGCTGTAAACCCAGTATTTAACAGATCAACAGATAATTTAGATCAAAGATGTATCAAAAAATAGATCAAAGATAATTTTATCAACTAGGTTGTTAAAGCCAAGGATTTTACAATGGACAGCCTTTTCTGATCTAAAGGTGTGTCTTAGAATAGTTTTTGGTCCATCCAAGAGTAAAATCACCTAGGCACTCTACTCTTTTCTTCATACCAGAAGAACCTAAACCATCTTACAGTACCAATGTGCTTTTCCAAATCCAACACTGAAAATCTGAGTATGTGATATACATCTCTCCAATGAACCACCTGGCTGCTCTGAAACACTGAAGGACAAAAGCATATTCCATTAGGTAGGGATGGATGTTGTGGATAAACAGGGGCCTTTCCACTCTTTCATTCTGTTTCTACAGAACATATGAGCCGGGGTAAGAGATACGGGCAAAGCCATTAGGGCAAGTCAAGGAAGAATGTGGAAGGCAAAGCTACACTGAGCAGTGAAGCTGCATGGCTCCCTGCAATACGTATTAATAGTTGCGCTAGTCCGAAATACCTCAGCTCATGGCTGTGCCAAGTGCAGAAGGCAGGAGCC
Source organism: Mesitornis unicolor (assembly GCF_000695765.1). Lineage (NCBI taxonomy): Eukaryota > Metazoa > Chordata > Aves > Mesitornithiformes > Mesitornithidae > Mesitornis > Mesitornis unicolor. Next base: position 41,057 of record NW_010162435.1, on the reverse strand, counting down.
ACAGCCGGCTGCTCGCAGGAGCTTCGCCATCCAGCACCTGTTATGGCTCCATTTTACGTCTGGAGCCCAAGCAGTTCCTGCAGTCGAAAAGCCGTTTTGGGAGGGAGGTGCATTATCATATTTGTTCCCAAAACTTAGGGTTTTTAAAAAATAACAAAAAAATTAAAATAACAGTGATTTTGGCTTGGTAAAACCCCCACACCTCCTATTTTTTCTGCTCCTGTAAAATACTTAAGCCAGGTCAGGTGTGGGCAGTGGACACTAGCAGGCCTTTTTACTGGCAGGCATATACTCATCACGCTGTAAAACAGCCAGGGCTTCTCTAAGTAGATATTCCACACGTACATAGTATAGAATACATAGTATAGATACACTTTTGCCCCTCTCTTTGGAATCCACCAAGGGGCCGCATTTTGCGGCCAGAAATGAAAAATAATCAATTTTTTTTCTGACCGCGATCATGGCTCTCTGTCTAAACTATTTCCTGATTTTTTTCCTACGGCGTGTTACACATACTATTTCAAATACGTTCACCCTGTAGGAGCAGTTTACACCGCAGACAGGCCGGCAGGCTGCAGGCGCTGCCATTTGGGTTGGTTTCCTCTAAGCGCGGTGGCCCGGCCACTGCCGGCGCCGCCGTTGCCTAGGAAACCACTGGCAGCCAGGGGGG
>NW_010162435.1:23906-40351 GCF_000695765.1 Mesitornis unicolor | reverse complement strand
CCGCGGGTTTCAGGCAGCGGCTGCAGAGGCTCCTGGGATGCAGGTTCAAATGCCTGCTATCCCAATCGATGGGGATAAGGAGGGCTCCCTGGACTCTCAGTCAGCATATTTTTCATGCATTTACTGAATTTTCATCTGGAGAGACCGTCATAAGAATAAGCAATAAACCCAGCCCAAATTCCGCATGGCTGTGAGGGTTTGTGCCTACGTCTACGCACACATTTAATATACAGCAGAGAGAGGCGCCTCTCTGGGACCTAATTATGGATGGGCCAAACAGCAGTGAAGAATAAACAGTGTTACAGTTGCAAAAATGCCTTACTGAAGACGAAGACTTAGTTATAGTTGATATCTAGCGCAAACATGAAATACTTCAAGTTTTCCCCCCCAGGACTACTTGAAGTGAGATTTGAATCGATGTCACCCACGGGGGTGCACACAAAGATAGCAAACTGGAAGCACCAAAGAAGGAAATCATTTTATCCGAGAAGGAAAAATTAAAGGACGGCAATTCTCTAAATGATAAAATTATTACAGTATGCCACACAAATATCTTTGCATTTGTAGTAAATACATATACATTGATATGCTCTGAATTAATGGTCAATTTAACATGCATGCTAAATTTTACGCAAAACAAGACTCTTAATTCACTTGGGTTAATAAACATAAAATTCTGATAATTACAGATACAATAATGTCATATGAGCACTTTAAACATATGCTGTGGGAATTAAATCCTGGCTATTCCTGCCCACTGAGGACCAGTTTTTAATCTTCGATGCATGATATGTAGTAATGGATTTTACGAGTTGACTTTTTTAAATTTGATGATCAGGTTAATGAAATTTATAATGATATTTTTCACACCAAGTTCAAAATAGTAGTTAACTCCTTGGCAGAGGAATTCAGATTGGACATGTAATGGATGTACCGGCAACTGCTGGTGTGAAAGGATTAATCATCATTTTAGACTTTTATGAAATTAGATAAAATGGGATAGGCATGAATCAGAATATATAACAATTAATCACTGGACTTTATTGAGTCTTTTGAAAATCTTATTTGCTCCTGAGTTGATAACTAATCGAGGCCATTCTGTACCAGTTTGACAAACTCTCCAGATAACAACTGTGACTAGAACATTAATAATATCATCATTTATCAACAAAATATTTATTATCTACACGAATAGGGTTTTTTTTTAAGATCTGCAGATGCTAAAGGCAACACCCTCATCTTGGTCATGCCAAAACCTTGTTATTGACCCCATTCTTTGCTATTAAAATTTTTTGCCTTTATATATTTGCTTGTTTTTTGAAATTTAGGTAATGGATACACTAATGTGCACAGCTGACCAAAGTTTTTGTTATATATAACCAGCATTTAATGTAAACTGTTACAGCTATACACACTGGAATTGCTAGAAAATAAAAATTACTAAACTTTTGAAGTTTATTTATTGATCACTGAGAACCACCCCAGTTAAATTACCGTAAACCTCAACATCACAACAACTACTAATCCAGCTAATAGGAATTAAGGGAGATGGAAGATACATAATAAGCATCTGGGGGATATGGAATTTATCCCATGAGTGTAGTAAAGAGCTTATAATTTAAGAGTGCCAGAACCCAAGTGCATCATGAAGGTCTTTCCTCACAAGTGACATTAATTGCATATCCCACAGATGCTTATTACATATTCTATTTATACCTCCAAGAAGAAAAATATTCGTTTAAAGTTTAAAGGTTTAGTACTGCTTAAAACCAATGTAACACAGCTGTCTCATGATGTCACAGGGAATATCAAAGGCTGCAGCACAGAGTCATAATGTAAGAAATAGTTCAGACAGAAGATGAATGAGGGGATGTGTTTTGGTGGCAGAGTCCCAGAGCTCAGATGTACAGTAAAGCAGGATGTATCACTAAGTACTTTGGTTGGATATGAGATTACACCATTATGAAGGCTTTTCTGATTACAGTTATTGAAATAAGAAAAAGGAGAATAAAATATATTTCAGTTCTTTTAAACAATTTTTCAATATACGTAACATGTCAAACCATTCATATTAATATATGAATTGCTAAGGTCAAAGATGACATTATCTTTTCTACTTTTCAGTCTATACAAATATAAATGTGTCATCATTAATGCTTCTAGATATTAAGCCCATTGGCATGCTGCAGACTTTTTGTGGAAATTATTTATTTTCCTCTATTGCCTGAGTACTCTTTTGTGATTTCTCTCATAGATAAGTAAGGCAATGGGGAGAATTCTTTCATTCAAGATGTCGCATATACTTCTACTTAACTGTATGCGCATTATTAAAAGAACCAAAACTGATATTGCCAATTGTGCATGTCATTTCCGCACGTACTTGTTAAGAGAACTGGAATAAACAAAAAGGCCCAAGTTTAAAATCTAGCAGCTCACGCAACATTTATTGATGTAAGTTGTAAATAACTAAGGACTGTGTTTAGATGTTGTCTGGAATTTTGATTTAAGCACTGTAATGATACTTAATAATATACAACATACTCCACAGTTCTGCTGCTGCAACATTGCTCATGTAGGTATGTGAACAGATTTATCCAAAGTATCAAAATATTTTTTACAAACTTCACCTCTGCTAATAAAAACCTGGTAGCATTATTGGTAGGAGTAACAGCAATCAGAAGCAGGGGGAGTTTCATTATATTTTATAACATTCTATTATGTTACGAACTTAAAAGACAGAAAATACAAAATTTCTTTTCTTTCTCCCATTTCTCAATACCAAGAGCAAAATATATTAGATTTCTTGTGTGGGATTCAAAGATCATTGTACTGGACGCTTTTTCAGACAAAAAAAAATTATATAAAGCTAATCAGAGAAAGCATGCTAAATGGTCCTAATTTCAAATAAGGTGATAAGTATTAAAGAAAAACAGATCATTAAAAATCACAGATGCCAATGTAAATGTGTATGAAAAGACGTGCTATATTGGGTGAAGTCATTTTACTTTTCTGAAATTTGGGAAGAATAACTGTCTTATTGTCAAGACACTCAACACTGAAAAAATGGGTCTGGGTGCATCCACTGCCTTCTTTCCTCATAAAGAGTGGTGTCTGGAAATTCGAGGAAGCCATCAACAGCAGTCAATATCAAGCTGCAAATGGTATGTTAAGACTGTTTTCAGAGGAAGGAAATAGAGCAGCACCCTTGGCTTTCTGTAAAAATTCAAGTGTGACTCATTCATTGATGTCAAAACATGTATTTGAAATGAGCTTGTCTGCTTTTGTTCTTTTCCACTAAGCAACTCTGTTTTGCTGTGTTGTGCACAGATTTTCTCTTCTTGCCAACATGTGTAGGGCCTTCAAGTAAAGTTATATAACTTAACCCTTTAGGGTCTCGTGCTATCACATTCAGTATGAGTAGTGATGAAAGATTCTCATTATTTTTACAGTATGAGTTTGGTAAAATAATCCTATATTTAGAAATTATGCTTAAACATAATTTCTAATTCTTTACTTAGACTAAAATACTGCAAATTCATACAACATGCAAAAGTTACAGAAAACTGTGCACCCTAATTAACAGCACTACTCTTGAGCAACCTATTCCTGTAACCTGTGTTAATGGATTTTATTCTTTGGATATGGCTCGTTTGCTTTAATATTTCATAGGATACTTTCAAAAATTCCTGCTCAAAACCACATCAGAACCAGAAAAGATATTCAAGGCATGCATCTATGTGGAACAAGATGTTTTTTTATTGCTGAAGCTTCTACAGCTCTAGTAAGATGTTGGAAAGAGGTTCACAGGGTCATGGGGAACTACTATTCAGCTCAACCATTTTAAAAGGCAACAGTCAGTTGTATTACTTTCATCCTGAGACCTTTTCCTGTTGCATGCACTTCCAGAGTCACTATGTATTTATCCAACTCAAGAACTCCCAATAAAACAACTGTCAGAGGAGACTCAGAACATATAATCTGAATTATATAGGTTGTCTTCAGAATTCTCCATCTTTTCCTACCCTGAACTCCTTACCTCAGTCTGTAAGATTTAGGTGACTGAAGGAGGAGAGAGCAGTGGGTAGAAATGGCTATCCAAGAGCTATTCTCTGTATCTGAAGTGGAAACAAGCTGCAGACTGACTTGACTACCTGGTGAACTATTACTTTTGTGGGAAGAAAAAGCAAAAAGGAAGCATTCATCTCAATGCTGACACTGTGCTACCTTTCATTTTCCAGATTAACTGCATTCCACTGGGCAACCAGGTGCCTCTAGAGAAAATGCAGACTGGCCATATTCCTGTAGAATTACTATTTCACTAGTTTTAAACAATCTTTTCAATGGTTTCAATGGTGATAAACTGTGATTTCAGGATATAGTTTTCTGCTAAAACTAAGGACTCAGATGAAAATGATCCTGAAGACCTAAATGATTAACGAGTCATCCTAGACTGTTGTCTGTCTTAAGGCAGTTCACTATTGTTTTTTTCTCAAATGCAATTCCCCACCATTCTTGTTCTCACTCATGAAAATCCAAGATGGCCTAGTTTGTTCTGACATGGAATAACAATGAAGTATGAAAAACTTTTGAGTTTTTTAAAATGAACTCTAACTTCTGTGCTTCTAAGAAGCCTACACTGCACATTTAAGTATTTCATACTCATTTGTTTAAAGATTTCAAATAAAATTCTCTTATCTGCACTACCCACTTGATCCCAGTTGTGTTTAAAGACAACAGTATAACTTTTAAATTTTACACAGTTTAGGCACTGAATTGTGTTTACTATCTCTTGCCATTGCTCTTATTGAGGCTCCTCTTTGCATTCTGGCAGAGACTCCTCTTTGTGTGGCTCTTTTCTTAGGTGCACCAAGCTGATACAAAAGAGCCAAAATATTGTCAGGGTGACTGTAGTAGTCTTCAGACTGTTTTTGGTTTTATCTTAAGGACTGATGACAGGATGATCTTTCCCTGCTGGATGATGCACATGGTTCTCTTCATTATTTTATTATAATTTCTAAAGGTATGTCTTCACAGGAAAACAAAGGGAATGCTAGTAACATATGTTTGCATGCCCATACTAACTTGATGCAGACAGAACAGGTAAGAACAAGAAGTGAGGATGCAGCATCAGTTAACTAAAATATGAGTTATCCACAGGCCTGAATTCTACAGAAAATACTTTTTGTTTGGTTCTGCAATAGCCAACATGAGTTTTCTAGACTAAGTTCTGTGCCACTGGAAAAAACCAAAATGATGCACTAAATTAAACAGAACTAGTCAACCTGAACAGCCGATGTGATTTAAGTATAAAGAAAGCACAGGAGAAGGAAATACTTGATATATGGCACCTTAAATTCCTTACTAGAGTAGAACTTCTCCATTCATTGTTCAGCGTTAATAGTCAATAGCTATTAACTACAAAAGTAAAAGGAAAAAAAGGAAGGAGAGATGATGAGGGTCTTCCAAACACCTGTATATATTCCTACTAAATTCATCACAGGTTTCAGAAGATACTTATTCTAGTCAAATCCACCAGTCTCAGCCTACTTATGTTTAATGCCACCAGATGTTTGGGGTTTTTTTAAGGGTATGTGACAAAAGTCAAAACGGAAGCTTCCTTGCTTGTTTCTTTCCCAGATAAAGATAATTCCCTGTACTTCATATGGGAAGCACATCACCTGCATCAAGGAACAACATAATGACAAATCTGCATTCCATCCTCACAGCCATCCAGTACCACTCATTATCATCTCAGCACCTAATTATGCGGCAGGAGAGTAAAACTCACATGAACACTTTTGACACCTCAACCAATCCCTCATTCTGTTTATAAAGTGGGCTTTTACATTATGTATATGTTAAAATCTTAAGTCTAAGGCAACACTAAAATACTATTAGTGACAGTTGGGGAAAAGGATAAAATCAAAAGTTCATCATACTATACTGTTCAACCTAATACACAACACGAAGTGGCACAAAAGCAAAAATACATTGTTTTCAACCAATGAAACAAAGTATTTTGGAGAAACTCAACAATGAGCAACAGATTTCTATTGTTTAAGAACAGGAAAAGGTGAGTACCCTCATTTCAAAACAGAAGAAAAGCAGCTTCTAGAGTTAAGTAGGATTTGCTTGCTGCCTAAAAGTAAGATACCTACCCTCATGCTTCAAGAATTGTCAACATTTATTTGCACAGAGCAAATCCTTTGAATTAGTAAACCATCACAATACAACTGGTATGTCAACAAACAGTAGGTGAAGCAATCCCGCTCTCCATCAAAAAATACCATAGCTTTCTAAATTATCTTCTGATGTGTTTTTTTCTGTCATTTAATTTTGAACTTACAGGTTTCTTCCTACAATATTTTTTCACTTTGCAAGATAGAATTCATAATAAAGTCTTCAGATGTCTGAGTCAGCCCCCACAAGCTTTATCTAAAAATCCAGTAGACTGTATTTCTTCTTAATCTGTGGGACCAACAGTGGATGGTAACCTTTCTTAGAAAGGCCTGCCATCTAGCATTAAATTCTTATCAAACCCTCTACTGACAGACAAGCTAGGATTTGTATTCCATTAAAATCTACTTTATATGTAATGCTTTGTTTAAGTCAAACAGAAAATAATTATTGGAAATCAACAGCAATATCAGTTACTAAGTTCAAGATTAGTTTAGTCTTGCACACTCAAATGAGAATTGTTACTTTGCTCAGAAAGACTTCATATTTGCTGTGTCTTGGCTATCACTAGATGCTAATTTATTTTACTAACAAGGCCAGATTTTGGTGGTTCCCCTACTACAAATACAGTAACTGAAAGTTGCTTTGACTATAACTGCTGGCCAATTAATTGATGACACTGGATTTCAAACTACAGATCTGTAATTGGTTTGGACCATGCCATATATTATCTCTCTCATTTTTTTGGTGAAGTGTGAGAATCTGAAATCCTGGCATCCTAGATGATCTGTAAAGTTCTCCTCTGCAAGACTGATCTTTGATCTTCTTTTTTTGGAGATCATGAAGATGTACTATTCTGATGACTAGTGGGATTTTTCTTTTCTTCTGGATACAATATGATTTATGTTCCTTTACTGCACAGGTAAAATCCTTTAAATTCTCCCTCCAGAGACCAATATGGTTATGGAAAAGAATACTGCCTGGTACCATAATGGCATGGGAGAGAAACTAAAACAGGTGGATGCCCCACAGCAGTGCTCATAGCAAAGCAACAAAGAATAGTAATAGTAGAGCAGCACATCTGCTGTTGACTTTGCTGTAACATAACCTTTCTAATGCTGTCTTCAAATCTACACTTGTGCCTTGTCACCCTGTAACTTAGTTTGCATCCTTGTCTTCTCTCTCCTTTTTTTTTTTTTAATTCGCTTCTTCCTGAAGTATAATTGTGGCACCAGCCTAAAGGGCTGAAACTGCACCTCCAACTGCAGTAGGCAGTGTGTCTGTCTGATTGATCATCATAAGGCAGAGCGGCAGCGGGAGGCAAAGTAATCGGCACCGAATGTTCTAGGAAAGCCTTTTTGTACTGAGATTAAGCTATCATGAAATATTTACACTCACTTCTGCATGTGCTTTATTGTCTGTTGGATATGTGCTTAGAAAGAGTTTGCTTAACCAATATAATACTGCCATCAGTGTTATGATGCAGAAGCTAGTGACCTTATGCCAACGGTTAATTTTTGTTCTTTACACTTATGCCTTGTCATTATCTTTGTATGCATTCTTTCTATACAACCATATCATATATATTTAGATGATCTGGCTGTATTTACTGCATGCAGTTCTATGAGAATTTCATTTGGTGCAATATATAATTCGCTTTGAAACCCTTTGAAACCTTTGAAACTTTACATAAAGTAGTAATAATGATATTACGTGGGACTTTTCCAATTGATTCATCTTTTCAATGGAATGTAAAAGAAGTCCTCTATTACGAATTACTAGAAATGGAGAAAAATGTCTTAAAATACAGATAGATGAAGGCTTTCCTCAAACTTTGTCCTTTCTCAAGCTGAGAGCACGACCTGCTTAATTTACCACTGCAAACAATGGCCACTGCAGAATGGTTTCGCAGTAATTATTTTGTACTTTAACATGAATTAGATGTAAGGGTCAAAGAAATTAACACTAGAATACCATTTAATCTAGGACATTAATCATTGTTAACTCATCTAACTGTACAATTAAACTGAATATTGAATCTGTCAGCCCTTCAGAGTATCCAATCTTTTTGTTCAATCTTAGCATTTTTTTGTTTTTATTTAGAGAAAAGTTTATTATCAGGAAGTATGTCACTGAACTGTTAATGTAATCAATTCCATTTTACTTTAAAACCATTCTTGTGCTTTACTTTACAAAGTAGAAAATTAGATATGATTAGATAATTATTATAGTTTGGTTAGACTGTATGCAATTTGCAGTGCTACCAGGAATGTGAAACAATGCTATTCAGCAAAACATTATCTTTGGGTCTAAAAACAAGCTAGAAACATGGCAAATAAAGAAGACTGAAGAATGATAAGACACAAAGTCTTTATCTCGGTATTGCTGGTTCCATTTCGGCTGATATTAATAGCAGCTGAGTAATTATCACAGGAATACGCAGCAGCTGACTGCAAATGAATGAATGAATGTGTGGTCTCACAAAATTTCCAGCTATGGAAATTCCTGTGCTAAGACTGCTACTGTATATACACCAACTTGAATGACCAGAGCACAGATGTATGGCACAGTCAGGACCCTCGTATACCTTGCTATATCTAACAGGGTTCTCTTTCTGACCGGCAATGAAATGAGACAGCCAGGTTATGTGAAGTCTGTTCACCAATGACCTCTGGAAGATAAAGAAATCTCCTCCCTTGAGCTAAAATTTCAAAAAATGTAAACTACCCAGAGAAAAGAGTACTTCTAGACTGGCAGCACCTCCCAGCATGCAGCCTGGCATACCAGGCTGAGGCTAATGACACCACGGATTGCAGAGGACTAACTGATGAAGAAGAAATAAAGATTTTTCACATTGATACGACAAACACTATAATGATAAACACTATAATGAGTACACTTTTGCACAAAACCAGCATGCAACCTTTGCACTACTGGACAGCAACCAAAAGTAATGCATTGTAGCAGATGTACTGAAATGCCTGTTTAGGTTGGTCTTGGAAGCAGGTAAGCATAATTTCAATTTTATGTTATGTTTCTGAACATGGAAAACGTATAACAGCCTAAAGTACTTGACAAGTCTCCCTAGTGTTTGAAAAATAGAAGAACCATTTGTAAACAACAAAGGTTGAAATCAACTGTAGGAAAATACAAAGAGTAAGTAAGAATTGTTTCTCTTGCCCCAGAAGGTTCTAGTAGGATGCAAAGTATAAAATGCTACATTTTTAAATAAGTAAGCAGTATAACTTGTTCAGGCTAGGGGAGACTGCCGCTAAATACGAGCCTTTTGTGTTGATACTTCTAACTAGGAACGCCATAATACCTTTGAGGGAAGTTTCCAGTCTTCCTTCTACCATTTGTATATTTTTTGAGTGATATAAAGGCTGATAGATTGTTGGCAAATCCAACAAACTTCAGCAAAACAATAAACTTCAACAAAAAGCTCACATGAATTTTGCACTTGGGTTAGGTTTAGCAATTATTAATAACCTATTATGTTTAAGAAATGCTGTTTCTAGTTCAATAAATGTTAAATACAGGAAAAGATCCAGCATCTGAGACTGTCAGGTGGCTCACTACTAGAAATTACTATTCTGAAGAGTTCAGACATCATTAAAGGTGAGAATTATACAACACAGTCATGTTCCTTTCCCTTTCTTTTTCTCCTGTCCTCTATATTAAATCAAAAATCAGAGAAGGATATGACCTCACAGGCAACCTACTTTCCTCTTCTGCCAATGCAGACTCATTCTCTCTGATACTACTCATTTCTGAGTGCTTTTCAAAGCCTGTCTTTGAAATATTCTGATGGTTTTTCCTTTGTTAATTTTGATATATTATTTTACAGTCTAACAGCTCCCTGTTAGCAAGGTTTTCCTGATAGTCAGCCTGAAGCTTTCTCTTATAATTCATTCCTTTAACTGTAAATTTCTTTATTCAGATTCAGTTCTATTTATGCCACATCAGACTGCACTGATCTTCTGTTATTATAATGTTATGTTTTGAGCTAAAGTCTAATTTTTTCTTTCAATTATTTCTCTTACTGAAAGGCAAAATCTTATACTGAAGTGAGTACCTACAGTACAAATTATTTTTGCCCCAAAATATCTGTTTGCAAATTTCTGAGGTTTATCTTATTTCATTTTCTGTGTGTTTTCATAAGCCTTCATAAAAAAGAAACACTGTCTTTTTGTTTTCCTTTATATTTATACTGCCTACTTATTCATTACTACCCCTGAAGTTTATTAGGGATGCTTTCTTTCACTTCCAGACTAGTGAAGATATTAAGAAAATACATTACTCTACACTATGGAAAAAATACTGTAATAGGACAATCTGTCCTCTTCATACTTTTAATACCTTGAGTCTACTTGGCATATTCTTCCTCTCCCTGTAGCCCATTCCTACCAAAACTATTTAAATAAGTTTTGTGGAATTACATTTATCTTCCTAATATATGGTATTGGCAAGTCTGGGACTACTACTTCATCTTCATTCAACCCTTCTCTTGAGGGTATACTATGTTGCAGCATTTTTCCATTTTACTATAACATCAAACTAGACTTTAATGTTAAATATTGCAGTTATGGCCTGACATACAGTCACCTTTTCTATCCCTTTCTAAATTTTCTATTGAGTTGCTAAAATTAATTCACAATTACATTTGGAAATTCACACCTTTAAATGAAACATTTTTTTTCTTTCATTTAAGGCAAAACCAACCTTATTTTACATCACTGCAAAAAGTAAAAAAAAAAATTAAAAGTGTCATTTTTCTGTCACTGCAACTGTATATACGGCTTGCCAACTGTTTAAGGAATGATCAAAATGAATCAAACATCTAGAATGCCAGACGATGAAGGCAACATTCTTCTTCAAAACCACAGCCAATTCACAGCTCCTGGTTCATCCAAGTTGCATGCTCCATATTGCCCCAGACTCACTATGGCACCCATAACTGGTTTGGATGCGATGCTGTGCAAACACGAGCATAAGGCTACATCCAAAATCACACCTGGCCCAGTAACCCCTTGGAATGGGGCGTACAATACACAACCAGCTGAACAGATCTGAGCCAGTTTAATGGAGCCAGGACTACCTGGATTCTGCATACAGACACTTTTTTTAATAACCTACATGCCTTAACTTTTAACATGCCCCACCACACCTGTATTACCAGTATCCAAACCCCCATTATTGCAACAGGGGAATGTTCACTGACACTGAACTTGTGATAAGTAAATAAACCATTCAATGCTAATAATTTTCCCTTTCCCTCCTTCTTTGTGCCTTATTATACCATTTCTTCATATAGGAAAACCACAGGCAGAACATGTACTTGATTCACTGTGTGCTTCATCACTGCACTAGAAGTCTATGTCAAGTTCTCTAATATGTACCTGGATGGACTTTATCTGCACTAGGAATGCCACTGTCACAAATACAACAAGGGGGTGTCATTTACTGTAATACTACCAACTGAACAAGTTCTAAGAGATAAGAAGTCCTCCTTTTTAGCCCCATTCCTCTAATCTAAATTTAAGGGAAAAAAGTCCTAATATAACGAAATAAAAATAGACAGAATTAAATTAAATAATGCTTTGCAAACACTTACAGTCCATAAATTTGTGGAGCAATTTCCAGTCGGTTCAGATGCATGTACAGCTCAATATCGTGTTTCTTCAGCAGATGATCCTGAATTTGGTTTACCTTTGCTACAATAGCAATAGAAGGGCCTAAGTCCTGTGGCCTTGCAAATGGCATAGGTGTAATCATCACATCTTTCTCCTGCAGACAGACAAAAAACAGTGGAAAAAAAAGAACATCTCATGAAGCCGTATTGTCTAAAGGGATTGTCTACAAGAGACTTGTTTTGTTATAACCATTGGCTTCCAAATAAACGTAAAAATATTAATAACTTGTTTCTTTTCCAGCAAAAGAGGAATCTCAAGTATTCACTTCTGTGAAAGGTATTGTGGGATTCCCTTTCCCAGGAGTGCCAAGGTTCATCCCCTCGTTCTGCGCGTCAATTTTTATCTGCGTGCTTTACTTTTCATGGTCTGACAAAGTGTTGACAGCTTTATTTTAGCTTTAAAATCAGCAGTCTGAGTCAGTCCAGAGCAAAGCACATGAACAGTTACTTATTAGAGAATATATGCCCTCAGAGGACAATAAATTGCATCTCAAATAGGAAATAACTTTTTTCTGAACAATCCTTTTCTAAACAGGCTTCCCTTGCTTAGAAAATCTGGCTGTACCTCAAAACCTACACAACTTTGATAAATTATCAGAAAACCTTTAAAGCAAAAAAGAAATGGAACAGTGAGATGAACCTGATGGTTAGAAGGCAATTGGTTGGACTCAAACATTGTGCGAACTTTGTCAAGACCTAGAAGATGACACACACCCAGTGAAAGCAGAGGAAGAAACCTACTCGAGTATTAGCATCCTTGAACCTGATATCACTTTAAATTCATTCTTCTTGCAAAAGGGTGAAGTTATTATTAAAAAAGAGACAGAATGCTAGAAAGAAATGCAAAAGGTAATGAACTCCACTGAATAGGAAACATGTTAAAAGAAGCATGAGAAATAAAAAAAGAACAAGGCAAACCTATCAAAAGAAAGATTGGGGAAAGGGAAATGGAGAATTAAGCTGTCAGGAACAATGTTAAAGTTATAAAGGAGGGAAAATTGTAACAGAAGATTTTGCAATGACTTTGTTGCAATCTGTCATCATCGCGCTCTGACCTGAAAGAAAAAATTGTTTTTCTACCCTTTTGCTCAGTTTATTGATAGAGAAGCATTATCAAGGTCAAAGAGCTAATACTTTCAGAAGACATCGTTACAACTTAAACTGTTGAAAGACAAATTCACTTGGTTCAATATAGTGAAAAACACATTATTTTTAACATTTGAGAACAAAGAAAGGGTTTTTTTGTTGTTGTATAAACTATGCACAAGGTTGTTTCCTTTGGTTATAGTCCCTCTTCAACCCCATTCTCTTTGTATAAGCATTTTAAGAGGAAGGAAGAGAAGTACCCATATTTCACAATCATTTACAACATGGTTTAACATTCAAGTGGGCAGCAAACATTTAATAATTTCTACCAAAAAGCCTATTTTTATGTTGATCTCCTTTGCTTGAAATATTTTTCTTAATTACTCCACTTCTGCACTGCAGAAAATACTGTATGATGCTGAGCAGTGATTTCAGGTAAAATGTTTCTACTTAAGAATCTGATTGATTATGAATTACATCTTAAAATCTGCTTAACTGTTGCTTTGCTATGGCAATTGCAGCAAAGGGACAGCTCTGTTTATTAGTGTGCTGGTTTTGCCATGCTGTTGTGGTACCAAGACATTCTCATTTAAGATGCCTTGACAAATCGCTTGAGAAAAACTCCCTCAGACTATCAAATAAAGCTCACTAGAATTGTATCCTTTCATTAAAAATCTTTTATGTTCTACCAAACAGAAATTTAAAATAAAGCAACTATCATGTTAGGGGCTAATAAGAAATGCTGCTACTTACTTAAATACTCAAGTTCTTCAGAGCTGCAGGTACACTGAGAAAGGATGTTTCCCCTACCTCCACTTTTAATTATTCTATCAACTTCATTATTACCAAATCAGGCAGCCTAAATTTTACCCTATTTTTTGTTTCTCCATTGTATGGCTATTTCCTATTGTTGTTTCAGATCCACTTCATTATTTTCTTGGTGACATGCTAGAATGCACAATACTGAAAGAGGGAATCCACTAATCTCTTTCTAATCTATACAGAAACACTCTTAAAGTATGAGATGATAACGCTGCCTTAACATAAAATGTCAGTCTACAGTATTTTTTTGCATAAACATATCAATTTATATTTGAAATTAACCACAGAAGACTGTAACTCTGTGTATTCATAGACCATGGATGTTCCATCAGCTGGCACACATATGGGGCATGAACTGTATTCTGGTTTATTCATGTTGAGTTTAACTTCAGCTTGACCACTCTCTGCACTCATAACTCTGATGACTCAAAAGATCTGTATTCTCAAGCTTTTCTTGATCATAGGCATAGATTCCTATATAGAAACCACTATAGAAAACACCGGCTCAGGCATGAAAAGATTCTGAATATCAAAACTAATGCAAGCTTCTTCTTACAAAGAAATGACAAAACTGGAGTTATTTGTCACTTGCAGCACTTGTGCACCTTGGCCTTCCTCCCCTGAGGAAGAAAGCGCAGCAGAAAATGACGAGTGATGAACTGACCACAACTCCCTGTGCCGCTTGGTGGTAGGTGGTAAAGAAATTGGGAATAAAGTAGAGCCAGGGAAGAAGGGAAGGGTGAGAGGGAAGGTGTTTTAAGATTTAATTTTTATTTCTCATTTGATTTGATTGGTAATAGATTAAATTCATTTCTCCAAGTTGAGACTGTTTTGCTTGTGACGGTAATTGGTGAGTGATCTCTCCCTGTCCTTATCTCCTGTCTCTACCCATGAGCTTCTTGTTATATTTTCTCTCCCCTGCCCAGCTGAGGAGAGAGAATGACAGAGCAGCTTTGGTGGACACCTGATGTCCAGCCAGGGTCAACCCACCATCAGCCCACCACACAGCCCAAACACAAAGATGCTCAACTGAACTAATACAACCAAGCTGTCAAAATGTTTAACTAGAAATGGCTCACAGTACCTGTGCCTAAAGCACAGAAGCCAAATGGACAACATTATACTGTGCCCCGGCCCATACTCACTGTATATTAAGTTGCCACATGAGACAAAACCCGTTTTCTTTTTGTGAGCTTCTAAGCTGTGAAAAATCTTTGATTGCATGGGTTTAGTCATCTACTGCTAACACAAAATATCAATCCCAAAAGGATGTGGTTCACAATAAAAAGACAAAAAGAGGGACAGCTCAGAGATGTGTTATGCTGCTTACAGGAGAGCATCAGATTCACCTCTAAGAACAGTTTATGGATACCAGTGAAATGCAGCTGAAAACTTTAGATCCAAGTATTAGAAACAGAGTCACCAAACCCTTCCACAAAACATTACCTATCACAACATGAACCGGAATGGCTGGCAGTCGATACCAATACAATTTATATATTCATGCATTTAGGAAACAAATGCTACAGCAGTAAAGAGAGGCTAGGACATAGTACAAGTATAAACTGTGGACAGATTTCTCTCATTAACCACTAGGGAATGGAGTAGCTGGAGAAGCTCCTCTAATGGCAATTGGGAATAATGGAACCAACTGTTAGAGGCTATAAAATGTAACATGTCTCTTGGAGCACACGCTTTCATTGCTTCCTTTGTGAAGATTCAGACTTTATTATGTAGCCAGCCCTCAAAGTCATGATTGTAAAAGGCATAAGTACAAGAAAGGATTATTAAAGATTATACATGTTTGCAAAGAACAAGAACAAACAACGAGATATTAATCCATGCGCTTTGCATTGTTAATTTTTTATGCCATGAAAGGACTGGAAAGGGCAATGTAAACTTTCACCTTCTACCCAAGCACTGCAAATCTGTAAGCAGACCTAGTTATTTCCCCGAATAAAATTCAGCCTCAGACTTTACCACCTCTGTCACAGAAATTGGAACAAATACATTTGAATACACTGCATTCTGAAAAGCTACACTCAGAGAAACATCTCACAGCTTTGTGGTTGGAATAAAAGTGACTATGTAATAAGTTCATAAAATTTGTATCTCATATGCTTTATCCTTGATCTTAAAGGTCTTTTCAAACCAAATGTTTCTATGATTCCCTGATTCCTTAGTTACTGAGAATTATGTCAAAATCCAAATCCAAATAGTAATTTATAACTGTAGATAGCTTAGGCCAAGATACCAATACTCCATGTCTAATAAAATATATACACAGATACATTTAAACATTTAAAGAACAAAGAAGTTTGTATGTCCGTCTTAGGTGAACACCTTTATCTTCAACAGACAGGCAAAACCACCTCCCAGACTCGTATTCCCCAACTACAGTTTGTAAATACAGGTTTTGGTGCACACATGTGGACATCCAAAACCAACCAAATTCTTGCTATTTTTTTAATTAACTCTAGGCAGTCATCCCATGGTCTATATTAAAATTGCTAAAGTGAAACAAGCTGGAACTGAGTTTGGAGGACAATTCTTTTAGGATATAATACACTAAAAGTCTTGGAAATACCTCTAATATGGCTGTTTTGCTAGAGTCTTCTACATACACTCTGTCACACAATT
The DNA here is from genome assembly GCF_000695765.1 of Mesitornis unicolor. NCBI lineage: Eukaryota > Metazoa > Chordata > Aves > Mesitornithiformes > Mesitornithidae > Mesitornis > Mesitornis unicolor. The sequence continues at coordinate 23,934 of NW_010162435.1, read as the reverse complement.
TTTCAGAATTAAAGAACCAGAAAGAAAT
>NW_010162435.1:0-23875 GCF_000695765.1 Mesitornis unicolor | reverse complement strand
GATGGGAAAAAAGTGTTCAAAGGAAATCTTGAGCAATTGACTGAGGGAACTGTCTCTCATGAAAAGTGGTTACACGCAAGGGCTGGATGGTCGCTAGAAGGTCCCTGCAAAGAAGAGTTCTGTTGACCTAAACTCAGAACACAGGAAAAGCTTTTCTATGAAAAGAACCAACATACTACATACAGTGGTGTCTGGTACAGAGATTTGAGGACACAGACATTCCCTCTGTTTCAAATACCCTGAGGTGAGGAAGAAAAAAAGGTAAGGAAATGGAGTGATGAATTCAGGGAAAGATGCACCCTGACCTTTCATGGACAGTCTATAATTAAAGTTCCAGTTTCATAGCAAATTGTTTACATTGTAAACAGTTTAAAACATTTGAGCCTCAATACGTTAAACACTGCCCACATGCATTTATTTAACATGACATTTGCACAGCTTTTGGGTACATAGATGTACACCATGTACCTATGTCAGGCACTGCTTTGAATGCTACACAAGAAGATCACTCATACATAGGACAATCTGTATTTGTACGTTTAGCTTTTGATTACCAAGTGATCTTTCAACAGATAGGAACTCTCAACTGGAAGACTTTCCACAAATGCTTATGACCAAATTCTGGAGAACCTCTGTAGAATGTAAACTTAGTTGAGCCTGCTTTAAGCAAGTCGTTTAAGAGAAGATGTCTTACTGTCTTTAAATTACTTCAATCATATTAAAAATCACATTTGCTTAAAAATACAATACATACATTTTAGAGGAATACTTACCTTCTGACTGTCATGTTCGAAAGTTGAAAACCAATGTTCTGCAGTTTTCATAAGACGTGTGAACATTGCACTAAAGGGGGAAAATCCAGAAACTTGGTGTTAAATAATGTATTACAAATAAGAACAAATTAAATGTAGAGGAAGTTGTTAAAACTTACTAGGCATCATGTTCCAGATATTCAGGATTCAAAAGAACTTTCATTTCCTCACTGAAAAAGGCAACAGTGAACAATCCAAATGTGAATGTTTATTTTTGGTCAGCGCTCTGCATGTACTATTATGTATTTATAAGCCAACTTTCATATAAAGTGCAAATGAGAAAACTAGCCTTTTTAATTAAAAAGAGCAACTCCATTGAACAAATGAAGTCTTTCCTTTTTATAAAGATCAAAACCAAATTAGCTGCCTTGTCTGCACTACAATGAAGTAACCATCTAATTATTCCAAATAACAAATTACTGAATGTCACAATGTATTATTTGAATATGCTTGATCTAGAATAATTGATTGCTGCACAATCTATCACTGTTTGTCCCAAACAAAAAAAAATGGTTACTGGTCAAATATGCAGTATCAAAACATTAATTTATTTTGTTTTAATAGCTCATATTTTTATTGTACTTTAACAGCAATTAATCAGTGACAGCACCTCTTTTCCATCTACTTTACTGCTTAGCTCTACTTTTTCGGTGGGGATGGAACAGAATGCTGTGCATAACACATGGTTATTTTAAGTTACTTAGCACTGAAGACCATCTTCTAGGTAATTTCAGGATATCTAAAGACAGACACTGAATAAAAACACACACTTGTAAATAATCTCCATCCTTATGACAATACTGTCTTTGGACAATCACACTGAGAGGTGCTAAAAGAGGTTAAATTATACAGTACATGTAATTAAATTGGCTTTTATTCACTGCTGGACTCCAAAAGGGAATGCTAAAAGACAAGTGAAAATAAATGACCTAAATATCACAAGTGATACAAAAAGGCAATTAGTTGTTTTTTGTTTGGTTGGTTTTTTTTTAAACCAAGCTTTACATGTAGGGCAAAAAGAAAAAAGCATCTGCATTTGGTTGACAATCATGTGTGATGTAGTATTTTATACATACTTGTATGATTACATGCACACACACACAGTTTGAGTCAAATGGAGAGTCAAAACCTAAACTGAATGTTACTACCAAGTCAAAGGATAGTCAGTGCAGCTACAACATTGCAGGTGATGAAAGAAATATCAGTCACAACAATTTGTCTGCACTGATTTTTTCTCTTTTAAGATATGAAGAAAGAGAGTTGGTAACATGTCTGCTCTATGACTGCAGTTCTCTGTCTCCTCTCTGCAATGACAAAAATGAAACCATCGCTGGGAATAAGAATGAGGTAAAACCATAGGTATCTAAGCTTTTTTATTATGGTTTTCCTTTAGGTCTCTTGCCTTCCCTTTTTTCGGTAGCTAATAGCTGTGTAGGGGTCAATGTCTACAATTTTAATTCCCCTTTCAGAAGCTGTGGTAGGGAAGATGAAATAAGGACATTCTCATAACAGCATGAGGATGCCATGATTTCTGATATCAATTTGTCAGTTATAAACAAAGAATTAAGGAGCACATACTTATAAATTCTAGCCCAGCTAACTTCATTTTTTTTTTTAAGAAAGAGGGTTTTTAAAACTATACAAATAAAACACAACGCTTGCCTGGGTTGTGCAGCTTCACTGGCATGCGAAAAAGCTTGGTGGTCACAATGCAGGATAAAGACAATGGGAGCTAGAAGTTCATGCATTCCCTAAACATAAAAGGAGGCAAAAGTAGAGTGAGATTTTCCAGTCACATAATAGTTCATAATACACAGCATCAGGCAGCCTGCAAGAATAAGTGCAGACTAACTAAAAGCAGAAACATTTACATTCTTAACAGAACAGTTTCATAATCAATGGCTTTTATCTTAAATTCTGATTAAATCCAAGTGTTTATTCTTCTGTAATATACGGAAGCAAGTTATTCTCCCTTTTTCTAACACAACAGACAACAAATTGGCAACGGCAGTCAACCCTGCACCTGGCAGTTTACTCCAAGATGTATGTTCATAAATATGAATTTTATTTATGATAATTACAATCATGATCTACAGTACAAAGATCTGCAATAGGGACAAATTACAAAATTTAAAATTATTTTTTATTTGATAATGTTCCGAAAGCAGCTTAGCAGTAGACTTTAGAGGAGACAAGGGCCGCTATTTGGAAAATTGCAAAATGAAACTTACATTCCTATGGACATGAGAAATAAAATGGGGTTTTGGCCTTTTTTTCTTATAAGTCATTATGCAATACTAAAAATAAACTTGTTATAGCACAATGCATAGGAGACCTGGTACTGTTCCATTACAAAATATTACTTATATGTGCAATCTATAATAAGATACAGAAAAAATACAGAAACATGCAGGATCAGAAGAGAAAAAATTGGTGGGCAGTTGAGGACTTGGGCCAGCATTAGGGGAACCAGAGCAGCCATTGATGCTTAGAGCTCACCAGGCCCAGGGACAAAACAGGAGTCTTGATTTGCCTCAATTCACCTGGGGCTTGTCAATTTGTTATCAGAAGCAACCACTTCAGGAAACAAGAAATCCAGTTGGCAAGCAGCAACGCACTGGCAAGTAAAACTACAGCCTGTGGAATGAACTCTCATCTTCCGCAGATATGCAGCTCCTTCCCTCAGATTAGACCAGGGAAAAGGAGGATTTGGGGTATCATAACTGGAGACTTTGGTTATGTCAGGGGAGTTGGGCTCCCAGTGGTGGACTAAGATGGCAAGCAGAAACTATGCAAGCTACATGTTGGGGTGGGGACCAGCCATACAAAAGATGTGAGGAGAGCTCTTCAGCGATGGAACAGATGTGGGATGAAGGGTTGAGACCTCTCTGGCTGCCTCTGGACACAGGGATCACTTCAAAGGGAGCGAACTCTTGACCTCAACCCAAAACCACCAACTACAACTGGGGCTTGGTGCCAGGTGCCCAGGCTACCCCTGCTGGGTCTCACTCTGGGTAGTGTCCTTGCTCTGGCTGCAGATGGAAGAGGTTTTTTTGTGCAATTACTTCACCAGGTGAAGCTTCAGTCCCAACTCCAGGAGCATGTTCTGGGCAGACTGGGGTGCCAGGACGACCAATTTGTCTATCCCATTGGCAGAAAGAGCCAACCGGGGCTGGCCCATCAAGCTCAAGGGCGTGTCAGGCTGCTGCCACGAGTCAGATGATGGGTCCCTAGGCAGGAGCTGCTCTACATTTGGGCTTGCAGTTCCAAGCTAGGAAGCCTCTCCACTGCCCTTTCAGTGATGGACAGACATGAGCAATGAAAGACTTACATGCCTGTGCTGCTACCCTGCTGCTTTGGTGTATATCAGCTGATATTCCATGTAGCATTTGAGGAGTATTCAGTATCAGTGAGTCAGCTTATCAGCTTCGTATGTATCAAACAGATCCATTAACTACTAAAACCCTTTAACTTCTATTGGAAATTATGGGGATTTTCCTTAAGTGGTCCAAAGTAAGCTGAGAGGCAGATGTGGAAGCCCTCTCTAGATCATTATCTATTCTGAGTGTCCTCAGATGCATGTTAGTGAATCTTATCTGCTTGTAAGAGGAAATTCCGATACCTAGCAGTGTTGAAGAAAAACACAGAGTTATGGAAATTTCTCTGTGTGCCATCAACTGACATTTTAGGAAATTTATTTTTAATTTTTTCAGGACTGAGATGACTGTTAGAGCCTCAACTGTAAGGTTGCAGCAATAGCAGTCAATTGATTGGGCAAAGATAAAGACAGAAATTACTGAACTTTGGAGTTCTTTTTTCTCTTCCTATTTCTGAACCTTTAGGGACTACTTCGAAAGATGAAGGCTAAAAAGAAACTCAGTTAGGGAAAAAAAAAGATTCAACCCACTGTGGTCACTTGACTTCAGGAACTGACATAAAATTCCCAAACACAGCAATACGGGTTAGATTACAAATTGATGACTTTAGATTTCTGAAAGTCTTACAGACATACCAAGAGGGAAAGTAATAGGAGAGACAGGGAGATAGGTCCAGCATCACACAATAAATATAAGTGGCAAAAATATTTAAATAAACTGTAGAGAACCTGGGTTCATACATATTCACAGTCCTCAGTTAATTAACAGCTGCATGTCTAATCTTTTATTCACCCTGATATACTAACAAGAAATAAGAGAAATGGAAATGCCAAAATCTTGACTATCTAATAAAACTACCACCTAAGCTGTAAACATATAAGCTGAAGAAAAAGAAAGAGGACATAAAATAAGAATTAGTTATAAAAGATAAAAGCACATCATGCATTCTTCCAACATAATAATATATCAAATTTATAATAAAGTAGAATCATAATGTGGCTGCCCACATACAACAAAAACATAACAAACAGATGATGAAATATCAGGATTTCAAAAAGATACCTCTGATCTTTCAGTTACAAGAGTACTTCAAATGTTTAGAGGTTTTTAGCTTGGCAAGAAAAGCCACCAATGTAATATGCATACACATATTTTTTCAATGCTGCAGTTTACTAAAACCCTTTAGTGTTAATAAATAAGTTGACAGAGCTCAGATAATTTTATGACACTTCCCAGCTACAACAAAATATTGATTTCATAATATAGTCTATGGTTTAGAAAGAAAACCAGAAATACAGCATTTCCACAATGAAAAGTGAATCAATGCATTTTAAAACTATATTGACTTCTCTAAGGGCAATCAAACCATGAGTGAACAATAGTTAGCCTAGTGATTTAGCTTAATTGCCTCTACTTCTTTTCAGTGTAACTAGGACCAGAATTTTGGCGTGATTCTTACAGAAGAATGCTAAAAGTAATTTTTACATATTCTTAAACACAAAGTACTATTCTCTTTAGATTTTATATTTACAACTGCTATTTAAAAATTCAACGATCCCAGTGAGGATTCCATCTTTAAAATCTGTAGTACAGCTTCACAACATTCTACTCCATTTGACTAGGGACAGGAATATCTTTTTCCTCATCAAAAAAAATGTTACTTCACATTGGTCAAAAATCCACAAACCCTACTACAAAGACAACTTTCATGCATATATGCATATTAAATAAACATTATTGATTGCTTGTTGTAAGATTACATGCTGATGCTATGTCATAGTTTCAGTAAAAAGTTGGAAACTTCAGATACACTTTATTTACATTTATAAGGATGCAAGTTGTAAAGTTGTAAAACATTTTCCAAATATTTTGAAAGATAATATTTTGAAAGAGAAACATAATTGACAGACAGAAATTTAAGTTTTCGTTTATTGGCCAAGTGTTGTAATTCTTACAGCAAAAGTAGCTCTTGTATGTGGTCATACAAATGAGACAGAGGAATTCTCATAGAGAACAATAGGACCATGATGGACACTGAGTATGAAGATAAACTTCTTATTGTATTCAGGTCACTGTGGAGAGAGCAGCTTGGATGTGATCTGTTATTGATGAATTAATGGTAACCTTCATTAATTTCAAGAAAATACACTAGGCTTTGATGGAGTGGAAATTATTATGGGAAGTGGGGATTGAGTCAATGGTAGAAACAGAACCAACAAAAATAGTAGGTTAGGAAGAACTGACTGCAACATAGGTATTTGCTAAAAGAGGGAAGAAATCGTATCCTGTCACCACCACAAACTCTACTTCATATTAGCTAGTTCAGAAAAGGATACTGATGGACATGAAATAAGTGTTATCTAAGAAGAGAGGGATACGGGGATAACAAAGCAGGATTGTTACTAATAAGCTAACAGGAACATTAATTAAAAAAAATAAAAAATCAAACTCACCCTTTTGAAATGAGGTAAGAAAAAAGAAAAGCTCCTAATAGAAGTGACATATGTCCACAGTCATTTGCTATTTTGTGGACTTGGCACAGCACCCCAAGACTTGGGTGATACACTGAACACACTTCAGAGAGATAAAATCAACAGGTTTCCATGATCCAAATTTATTTCATTTTCTGCACTTCACTTCTCTCCTTAGTCCTGTGGCAACCTCTTCCTGGAATTACTGCACTACTGATGCAACACCAGTTGAAAACTGAGGTAAAGTTTTCTTTGTCAACAGCCTGTAGGCTCGGCAAAATTGAACCTGTTCTTTTATCTGCCTATGTTCATTTAGCCCACCAAGCAGTCTTTATTAAAGCTGAGGCATCAGGCAGTCAAAGTTCATTAATACCATTTATATAATCTCTGCAGTTTCAATTAACTCAGCAAGACATTCTACTACATGATAACAGTCTCATTAATTCAATAAAATCCCATAACTATTAACAATATGGTCTATGTTAAACGGGGTGTCACCTAGTAGAAAATAATAGCTTTAACAGCTTGTGATGAAACTCAGGGCTTTTTTTTTTAAATTTGATCTGGCTAAATATTCCATCCTTATGTAGAAAGGTACTATTTCTTGGTAAGGAATCAAGAGGATTTTAAATATGAGCAGAGGGTAATTAAGCCCTTTAAAGTCATATCAAAGAGTAAAATAATACTTCTTGTTCAATAAATGATAGACTAAATTAGCTGGAATGTGCTCTTCCATTTTTCCATCGTCAGTACTCTGGCCTGTATTCACTAGAAAGGAGAGGGTGAATACTGCTGTTTTCTTAGCAGAGCCCTTCAAAATATAGCTCACAAATCTTGTTTTCTCTTGTTCTCATGCAAGACTGTTCCTTGCTCACAGTCTGTCGAACATGAGAAATAACCAGCTGATAGAGATTTCATATGTTTGGTAACTATATATTTGATTTTTGACATAATTTGTAAGACAGTTCTTCAGAAGTAAATGTTCCTTCAATGCATGCATCTTTTTTCACATGAAATGCCACTGATTTCCTGGCTTGAGGACAGGGTGGTCACAGACCATGCCTGAAAGCATACAGTCTTATAAAAGTCTTCACATTTACCATACCTCTGTAGTTTTGTCACGAAAATTTTTCTGTCTACCTAAAGTTCACTGCTCTACAGTTTATCATTTGTTTGTGCAAACAGAGTATCCCTGTTTTGTCAGTCCCTACTCACCCTACAGTTAATAGCCTGAAGAAACAAATACAAATATACTTGTGATGATAACTCTGCATATTGGCCTTGCTATATTAATTTAGTATCAAGCTTATACTCACTTCAAAACCTTCAGAACAAATGTTAAATTAATTTAGCCTGCATCCCATATGGATGCATAGTCAGTGTAGCTTTAAGGCCTTTTTTACCATTTTATCAAAAATGGTTTGAGTAGACTCTCCTTCAGGTAGCCCTGTAAAAGTGGTATTTGTAGCACCCTTATCCTTCAGTCAAGAGGTACTTGTCAGCTGCATTGTCTTGGGATGCTACAGGGTTAGAGAAAGGATCTATTCACTAACGTACTGCATGGCTTTAGCACTTTGAGGAAGAATGTAAAATATTATATAAAACTTAAATTAATAATTTTGTCCAAATTTCAGAAGTCACTACTTATGGGGTTTTTTTTGTTTATTCACTACCATTTTAATCCTACTGCATACTGTCTTTCTTTACCTAAGCACAGAAAGCCTTTCTTTGTCTTTCTGAATGAACACTGAAGAAAAAGATGTTGTTTATAAAGAAATTTGAAGTTAGACAACTTAGCAACCTTAAAGAAAACAATTTGAGGGACTGTCTTATGAGGAAAAAGCATATGTTACTCAATGAGCTTCCTTTTCTTACTATCCAGCTGACAAGCAGCCCTTTGATTACTTTAGCACTATGATACAACTTCAGATACAACAGAATGACATTATTGTCAAACCATATAGAAAATGTTGAGTCAATGAATGCCACCTGTACAGTATTTTCATTACCTGTTTATAAAGCAACTGTTCATTTTCTCTGGCGTAGCAGAACAGAACATCTGTAAGAATTTTCCTCACATTCTCTTGCTGGAAATACTGCATTTCAGGAAAGCTGAAAATGAAGAAATACAGCGAAAGTAAACAATATAGCTCACAGAATCTCAGTCGCTGGTCTTCTATAAATGGTTTTAGGTAGGAGAGCACCTCCCTTGTCTGCTTTCCCACTTCTCTGTGAACTGTGGGTGCTGCTAGAGATAGAACACTTCTAAAGACTTCTTGTATTTTTTTTGCAACCAGAATTCTGAACCATTTTCTTTAATATACATCAGTCTGTTATACAGATATGATGGTATCACCAGTTTTATTTAAATAAGTAATCCCTTTTAATATTATGAAAACCAGAGATCTGCAAGAATGAAATACAATGGCATATTGTTTTAATCGTGAACTTACAAACACAGCCAGTCCACTGAAAATAAATTACTTGAATAATCTAATAAAAATAAAATGATGTACCATACGAGTACATTGTCTGCCTAAAGAATCAGGTTCCTCCATGTCATGAAAACAAGTTGAGCTGAAGCAGAATGAAAGGAGAAGCAATGACTGAAGCAACGATCTACCCTCTCCTACCTTCACGCAGACTCTTACTGCCAAACCTAAGCAGCCCAGAAGACTGTTCTGGTCCCAGGTAGCACAGCATCCCAATAGCAACTTAACTCCAAGACTGTTCTCCACCAATTGCCTGTCCTTCACCAGTGAATCTGAAACTTGCTTGGAAGACTTAGAAAAGGAGTGTGATCAAAAACACCAAACAAACACCACTTCCTCCTACAAAAACCAAGCCAGTTAAACTAAGCCTGTTTCAAACAATTGACTGTTGATTAACTTGATTCAGATATTGGAAAAATAAGCACTGAAGATCAAATCTCCACAGATAAGAAACATACTTATATCACATGCTCCCCTTTTTTTAAGTCTGTGTTAGGCTGGCAACTGTACCCGCATCATCAGTCTGCCCTGCAGACTCATGAATAGTGCTTAGCTCTGCTTTTCATTTTTCGCAAGATAAAAGTTGGGCAAAGGAAGAGTACAAGAGCTACAATATGTTAAAGAAGTTTGTAAAATTTCCAGTTCTAAACTGGAATAAAATGGAAGAAATAAAAGTGTGTCAGAAGAAGTAAAAACACAAGGGTTCAATATTTCATGAGTGTTTGAAAAATGATGAGCATTTTAATGAAAAAAGACTATTCAAATATCTCAAAACTGACCAGAAAACCAATCTCCTAATTTTCTTGAGCTCTAAGAAAGCTCCAGTATATCTTACTAAAATCTTTTTTGATGTAATATAAGGATAGGAAAAGGTGAAGTTGGACAAGAAAAACAGAGGAATACTTGACAAGAACGGTAGGCCTCAGGCTAGATTGCTGTAATAAAGGCTACAGTATTGTCAGTTTTAAAATGAAATCACATGGATTGCAGGTAAGTTTTTTTCAAGTAAATTTTGTTTTTTTTCTGCTTCCCAAATCTGAGCTACAATACTAAACTTTAGACTAGTTCTATTAAGGCTGTTGTAAAGCCTGTCATGGAGAAACAGTATAGGGAATCATAATAAATTACTTCAGATAAAAGTATTCATGTTAATAAATACTGTGGTCATCTCACAGAGGTGATGACAGGTAAGCACAGAAACATAATTAATTAAGACTAGAAAGGTGCTTTAAAATCCTTGGATGAAGGACCTGAATCAAGAGTCAAGGCCGAGAATACACTGTGGTTAAGCGCAGCAATGCTGAAGTCCTGAGAAAGGCCTAGGGATGGGGGGGATGTAACATTTTCCTGGCACCTGATGGGGTGATGATAGACCAACATTTGGAAACTTGTATGAACTTGTACTAATCACATTACTGTAAAGGAAGGACACAGCTGAGACCAAAAGTGCATTACAGCAGATGGCAATCGACATAATTTAGGGGTTTGAAGAGATTATTTCTGAAGGACTGTTATTCAGGCCTGCCCTTTGAAATTTAGGAAGAGAAGACTAACAAAGAAAACTCAAAAATACACAGAGATATCTGTGAGGATCTAGTAATACCAGAGATTGTGACAGAAAGGATAATCATGAACTCAGGAATAAGCTGGCTGAAGTATTAATTACAGTAAATGTAAATACAAGAGATCATGAGGGAACTATCAGTTCAGGATGGATTTTCATGGAGAATGTCATTTTATGATTAAAACACTGTTTTAGAAATAAAGTATCCTCAAATCAGGCAAGGTAAGAATACTTTTCATAAACACTAGAATATTACATTTAATTACATTTCTCAGAAAGACTACATAAGGACATGGGAATTTTGCTAGACTGTTTTACCACAGCTGCCTCAATTAAACAACAGTGCATCAAGTCCCTGCTTTCTGAATGTGCAGACCTGCACAAATTAGTTATTGTATTTTAAAACATACCTTTAGCCCACTTAGGGGCCCCTACACCAGTGGCAGCCAAACTTTGACACAGAAGAAACCTAGGCTGGCAACCAAATAGAAGGGTGCACAAATACTTTATGAAACAAATCTGGTGGCAGACAGAAATGAGCCTCTTAACCACAGCCATGGAGTGACCATCTTTTCTTTTATGAACAGATTCTATCCCCTGCCATTCCCCAACACTAGACCCAGAGAGAATGAAGAAAGCTACTAAAGCAGAAAAAACGGAATATAGTCTTGCAACTGCAAAAGATAGGTGAAGAATAATAATAACGATCCCTCTGTTGCTCACTTTTTTTCTTGAAATATACCATATTGGTGTATGAAGGTAGCTCTCCCTTCCAGCAGTCCCTCGTCTTACATGGAAACTATGTTTTGTCTCCTGTGTTCATACTCAATGGACTGCTGTTTCTTCCCATCTCTACTATCTGCTTAGGAGGGATGTTCTGCATAATGGCTTCTCCACTACCTTTTTTATGGGTTTTTTTTTGGTATCTGAGAGATGAAGAGTTTGAAACAGCAGCACCCACCACTACTCATCTTCATACTGCTTCCACTGTCCTAAACTGTGGCTGTTATTCTTGAAGCAGAAACTATATATAAAAATACTATGACAAAGAAAAAGTAATCCACTTGATTAGTCTACTGGGAATGGCCTCTAAGCATTTTATTTTCTTAAAATACTGGGGAGAGAAAGAAGGTAATAAAATCTGGCCATTTACAATCCTAGTTGTACAAGGTGATGCCAGCAAATAAGACTGGTATTTTGATTTGACTGGTATCTAGATGCTCTTGCATCTGCCAATCTGTTGATTTCCATGTCTGCAGAATATTTTCACAAAATCTTCTTTATCACTTAATCATCACCAAATAAATCCACATTGTTCCTTGGTACCTCTTTTGAATGAGAGTAACTAATCACTCCATTCTTAAGTCTGTTGTGAGTTACTGTGGTGCTAGTTCACACACACCTTCCTTTCTCCATAGAATAATAAAATGCAGTATTATAGTTATAACTCAGTTGGTACTGCTATCTACATTTAAAGTAAAGCTTTTACTTGCATTACAGTAAACCTCCCTTACCCTCCTTCCTTATCCTCATTTTTAGAAGCTTCTCACTTGAGACAGAGAGAGATAGTGTTTGGTTCCAGCTCAGAAGTACACGTTTCTAGAGTGCTGAAGTGAAATCCATTCTGAACCTCTCAACTAGCATAAATAATAAGTCAGGTGATTAATCAGAAATGTTGATCACTAATGAGTTAGGACCAACTTAACAAAATCCTTCCCTACTTCCCTTGTAAATATTGGAAGTTTTTATTATGCAACAGGCAAAAATTATATTTAGACATTATGGGTTAGATTACTCTCACCTGACATTAAGCAACTACAGTTTAGTTAAGTACAGGGAAGCCAAAAGCCTTTTATAATTACAGAAGAAAAACATTACTTCTCAACAGTGTGATTCATCAGACACATACAAGACATTTACTTTAGGATGAGATGGTTTGTGTCCTAGAATTCTTCAGGTACACAGACTCTAAAGGATGATTAGCCCAGATGTGAGCATCTGTGTTTTACAAATCTAATTAATAGGTGAGATAAGGATTCACAAAGTCCACATGAACACACACACACACAGAGACACAGAGACACACAGACACACACACACTTTATCATGGTTCCCTTTGGGTAACAGAATTCTAAAATTTAAAACAATTTAAACCAGAAACTAATTCTAAAAGCATTATTCTACCCACTTTCCCCATACATTATTACTAAACTTCAGAGAATTCTAATAAAAACATTACAGGGTAATTTTTTTACTGCTTTGATAGATTGAATTCTGTGTGCAGTTAGCATCAACCTCTACAATATTATTTACTTGGTGATGTTGGAAGATGGAGTACTAAACACAGAATACTAAAATATTTGTTAAATAAGGAACAGAAGCTAGAAGGTAATGAGTATGGTGACTAAATAAAATACTCCATTATTTTAACCTTTAATAAAAAACATTTTAAATTACTGACAAATCTTAAAATTGCAACTCCAGGAATTTATTTAAAGAATGGAAATGAAAATTACAACTTTAAAAAGAGGGTACTTCCAAAGCAAAGGAACATAAAACTTATTGCTTCTTACACTAATGATAGTTTACAAGCAGATGAATATGTATACATAAACTGCACACTATGTTTTATGATTAGGCAAGCAACAGGTGTATATGCAAATGCATATAGCTTATAAAATAAATTCATGTTACTGATAATTTTGCTTCCTCATTGTTTGACTTATTTTGATATTGACGACATAATGTATGCTGCTATTGTTTCAAGCAGACATTATTTTGTAAAAATACATAAATGGAAATTTCTTTAGTCACTATTACTGATATTAGTGAGTATTACTCATTCTACCATTTGCCAGAGTGCCTGGACTTTGTGTGTATATATATATAAATTTTTAAAATAACGGTCTTGCAGCCAACATAACTTCCATACAATTTTCATTCTCCAATTATAGTTTAGATATGTATATATTTTAATCTTAGAACATCCTGAACCATTTCCTTTAACAAACAAAAATACCATCTGTGAGAATGCACATGAAAGCATACTCAGATTTTAATTATACATCTCATGGCAAAATGCATTCAAGAATGGGTCTGGGGACGGACTTATAAAATATTCCAAAACCAGAGAGCAATGATTTCTTCTGCATGACTTTGTTTCTGTAAATTAAAATGTGTGAGCTTGGGATTTGTAAAATCTATAGCTATCATAACTTTTTTCAAGTTATAAGGAAAAATATTTGCAATACAGTAAAATTTCACATGGTAGCAAACCACTAATTGAATTTAATTAGATTTACACATCACTCAATTCTTCCACTCTGAAAATAAATGTTTTCAGGAACTGAATGTTCTAACTCAAATAAGTTCCTACAGGAATGACCTAAGGGCCAAGAAGATGAAAACATAATCACAGTAATATTAGGACAAATTTTAAAAGGCATGTGTGACAAATAACACTAGAAAAGTGATAAATAAAAATAGAAATGCTTAACTTCTCTAGATGAGTGACATATCCCTTACTAATTACAAATCGCCTTTTTATTATTGATTGAATAAATGTTAAGAATTAAAGAAAGTCATCTGTTCAATCTGTTATGATGATCATAATTTAGTTAGAAGACCTTTCAGTTTCTCTTACCTTCTACTTGCTTCATATGGAAAAAACTCTACTTTGAATTTCATGCAGTAATACATTTCCTAATATCTTAATTTAGAAGGGCTTTTCTTCAATGATACCAATAAATCTCCAGGGTTTAATGTTTAACTCTATTTTCTCATTTTTCACTTCAAGAAAGCTGTATTTTTATACATTTAATGTATGTTTCTACACATTCATGCTCAATAATCCTGACATTTACACTAACCAAATTAAAGAAAACACAATATAATGTATAGCACGTAGAACACAGAATTTTAACATTATATATAGAGATTTCTTTAAAGATCTACATACGTTCTTGTCACATCTTGTTCAATCATTGCTCGAAGCTCTTTATCCTGGAAAAATTTATTCCAAAGACTCTGAAAGAAGAAAAAAATAATTGTATGAAACAGAGACTTCTACTATTACTTAAGGCTTATATACCACATCAACAAAGTACTGTACAAATATTAACTAATTAATCCTCAGCATTCCTGGTCGATACATATATCAGTATTTTATGGCTGAAAAAGAAAGTTAGTGACCAGCCCAACATATCAGAGAAAGTCAGTTTAGATCAGAGATGAAAACATTGAAGTTCCTGGATCCTAGGTTCACTCCATTAGTTTACCGGACGGCTGCAGGTCTGTGAGTTACTTGTAATGGGTCTATATATAATATTTAGAAAGGTAGAGTAAATTCAAGCCTACTAGAACCAGCAGTTGAAAAACTCAGTAGTTCACTCATCGAAAAAGGTCTATCTCACTGTACTCGACTACATTTCTCTTGTCAATGTATGGACTGTAATTGGAAGCTGCTAAGATACAGGAAAAGTGTTGTAAAGCCTATTCTTTATTGTAAAGAAATAGGAGCTTGGCCATATTGATCAAAATACAGAAGGAACAAAATCTATAGCAGTCTTTTAATGCAGGTTAGTTTTCAGATAGCAGCAGCAGCCCCAGCGAATGAAATACTGCACAGAGAGTGGCTATGGTACTTCCATGATTTCTTGCTGCCCTGTAAACAATTCATTGCTATGGTGGCTTATGCTCCACAGAAAGAAAAGAGAAAGTAAATTAATGTTATCTAGCAGAATGAAGGTAAAGTAACAAAAGAAAAACGTTAATTAGTTTCTATATTTGTGTTACAGATTATGAGCAAAACCCCCAAACTTTAGAAGTATTTATATCCTTGACAATGTCCTATGTAAAACTAGTATCTTTTTAAATTGCAGCTCTTTGCATGCAGTTGATCACATTCTGAAACTCCCCTGCACCTGCTCCCACTCCACATATCAGAGCAAAGGATGAAGGAAACAGAATCTGCATTGCAGAAAAGGAAGCAAAACCCAGGACACTGAAAAGGTGAAACACGAAGTCAGTGCAAAAGCTCAAAGGCACTTTGCACTTCATTCCTATGCCTGATTTGGCCCACGGCTTTGTTTTATGGATTAAACCCCTGGCACATACTCTGACATGTTAACCTTTGTCTTCTGTCTCCTAAAGACACCACAGGCAAAAAGAAGGTTGTGCCACAGTGTATAATCACAAACTACAGCAGAAACACTTTAAATCTTGTATATTTGACACAACTTTCTGTCCAAACAGATGCAAGAATGGTTTGATGGCACGCACAGTCATACTGGCTGCAGAAACACCAACGCGTCTATGAAAGATACTGCCATGTTTCAACAAGCAAATCTCTCTCTCCTTCTACATTAAATATGAATCAGAGTACCACACTGAACACAAACAAAATATGGACCTCTGTTTGTGATCAAAACAGAAGTACAAGTAGTTCCACCAAAGATACCTGTGACAATCTTTCTAGGTGTAAATCTCTTAAATGCAGCCAAACAAATTATTTTCATGGTATTACTTTGAAAATTTGATAAAGACTAATTGTAAAAGCCGATGATTAACAGAAAAACTTGGAGACATGTGCTATAAAATACTTAAGAGCTTTTCAGGTATAAGAATATGCAGTAGAAACATCGTGTAAGAAAAAGAAAAAGTCGCCTAAAATTAAGCTCCCAAATCTACATTTAAGCCCTCCTCAAAGTGTCGTGACTGAAAACTCAAAGCAACTAGGAGGTCCTATTAATTTCAATGAGAGCTGGGTGCTCTGCACTTATAGCAGCCAGGCCAAATACTTTTACTACATTTCAGTATTTCTTTAAAATCTGGATCTTTCATTATGCAGCTGGCTGCTTTCTGATTAGAAAAGAAACTTTTGTTTCTTTTAACTATAAAGAAAAAGAATTAAAAACCTTGGAAGAAATGCCTATCTTGCAGCCTGGTGCTTTACACATTAACTCAGCATGTATATATCTCAGACACAATTCTATTTTTGCTGGAGAAAAACATCCAAGGCTGAACAGTCTTCCAGAGGAGGGTTCTTCAGTATTTGCTGTTAACGGCACTCTGTTATACAGACTGTTTAAACACTCCTTCAACCAGTGCCATTTTACATATATAATGAAAACACACAGCATTAAAAAAGCATGTGCTGTGAAACTGGACTTACAGTCCAGCACTGATTTTTTGTTCACTACAGTCTTCCCTGCGATAAGCCCGTAAAAATCAGAATATTAACCTGGAAATGAGCACTTCTGTTTGTTCAGTAGAGCTTGTGAACCCATTTGCTAACACTAGTCAGGACGGAAATTTAGGGAAGGAGACTTTTGCACCTGCCATTTAGCCTTCTTCAGCAAGAACTCACTTGTGCCAGTATGATGATGATAAGAATTTTAGTAGCACTTGCACTGATTGAACCACTGGTCGACTTACCCCCTCGTCCTGAGACAGTGGGTTGTTGATTATCAGATCTTGCTGTCCTGCCTTACGAGGGTTTGTAATGTGCTGGGTAAAAACAGAAAAAAATCAAATTCTATTCTGTTATACTATAAGTATTAATACCTATGTCAAAGCATGAGAGAACCTATTTTGTACAAACTTACAATTTCTTTTATCTTATTGTAAGAAGTTCTCAAGTCTGAAGTGGTTTTAATCCATTGACTTCTGTCTTGGGGTAGAACCTCCAGAAATAACTATCAACAAAACAAAACAAATCCATTAAGGTTAATCAATTTCCTTTTCTTATAAATTCTATCAGACAGCATAAACAATCTTAGAAAGAAGAATCAAGTACTCTACACATAAGAAGAAAGCAAAGACCTATAATATGCTCCTGGCTTTAGTACTTTCCAGTCAATAAATAAGAAGCTAGAAACAACAGCAGTCATATGGTACAAAATAAAGCGTTAAAAACAATTGAAGTCACAAACTCAGGCTTTGTAAACTGTCACAACTTCAATAAAGTTGATTGAGACTTCCAAGGCAGAAACAAAATGCAAAGAGATGAAAATAAATCTACAAAACTTGAAGCTATTTACATACCACTGATGAGCTAATGCAACATGCTTAAAACCAAACATGAATGCAGAGCAAAAACTAACTACTCAGAGACCAACTCTACCTAAGAAATGTGGAAAGGGAAGATCTTAATCTATAGAAAGAAACATGTTCTAGAATTCTGCAAGACAGTTAAGAGTCAATTTTGAAAAAAGTCCTTGAGAATGCCTACTAGTCAGTTCTTTCACTTTCCTGTTAGAAAGAAACACCTATTGGAAAATACTATTTAATTGCATATAGAATAAGGAAAAAAACAGTGTTTTCTTGCTTTTTAAATGTTTTTATTTACACATTAAGTGTTAAGAAACAATAAATACTGACAAAAAACATTCCCAAATTACTAAAAATACTTAAGTATTTCAGAACTTAACAGAAACATAGACAATGTTTTAAAAACTGTCAGTTTAAAATGGGGCTCTAACCCATACCAGGACATGTTTATAAAACCAGCCTTATTTCTAAAATAAAACCACTCCTTCACTTAATTAGTGGACAGTGAGGGACTTGATACTTTTTTTAGGTCACGATTTTGAGTTAGGGCCTCCTAATTTAGAGGTTCAGGAAGAAGCAGACTGGTAAAACAATGCTTGTGCCATGCATTCATCTGGCCTCCTGAAAAAAGTATTTTCAGTAACTTTAAATTTGTTCAATGCTATATACATTTCAAATTTCAGTTTTTAAATTTCTTTCATTCACATATGAAGAGTATCTTCATTTTCTTTCTATAGGTCTTTGTGCCAAAGTGAAGCTTGAGAAACTCCAAGCGAGGTAATTTAAATTATTAGTGCTAACATACAGCAACTCTACTAGGGAAAATGTTCTCTACTGTCATAGTGCAGAAGATCCAATACCAATGCAACAGAATTCTTTTGGACTTTATATAGCATCTCAGTATTACTTTGCTTTCATTCTCTCTTCCTTCCTCTGCCACTTTAAAAAATACAGTAAGAGACTTCTAAAGACCTATTGTGGTGTAAGACTGGAAGACCTGGCTTCCCCCTCTATCCAGCCATTGCAAGAGGGATTGGTTTTCATTTTGTCATTTCACTGGGAAAAGCTGCTAGCAGGAGCATCAGATTGATTTCAAAGGAGCCCTAAATTCCACAAAACATAAGTTGTGAGATAAACTTCATTTCCAACACATGACTTCACTGCACAGAGACTAAGGAGAGATGGCTGCGTGGCACTCAATTCCAAACACACCACCCAGCACAAAGACATTATTTCCTAGGAATTTTTTGCTATCACCCGCAATTCAGCTGTAAGGCAACTCAATATGATTAGCAAATGTCCTATGAATTATAAAAATGAGTAGGAAAACATTGGGATGAAGTCTCTCGGAAAATTCATGATTCTTTGCATCAATAATCTTCCAGCACATCAGGTAATGTGTTGATATATTGCAACCACAAACTGTAAATAAATATTTTCTCTTCTTACCTTCCAGCAAACACTACGGAACCTGCTGCTTCTCAGCTGCCCATTAATCCCCTTCAGCCGTATAGTTGCCAAGTAATTGTTGTTTACAAATAGTTCTTCCCATTCTTTACTGCATGCAAAAGCAAAAGGAATGAACATTTAAACAAACAAAAATGAAAGCCTTAGCTGATTTAAGGACTATATGACACCACACAATTTTGGATAAGCAGAGGAAAGGAACTTTTTTTTAATGTATATATTTAGTTGTGTACCATTTCTAAACGCATGGCTGTCTTTTTGGACAC
This sequence comes from Mesitornis unicolor, assembly GCF_000695765.1. Lineage (NCBI taxonomy): Eukaryota > Metazoa > Chordata > Aves > Mesitornithiformes > Mesitornithidae > Mesitornis > Mesitornis unicolor. The sequence goes on along the minus strand of NW_010162435.1, from coordinate 4,376 downwards.
ATTTCTTCTTTGGATTTAATGAATATGTAGATCGCTATAATTATGCCAGCTACTGAAATTCATAATGTCTATGGAGGCTATTCCATTTCCTCTAAAATGTTGGTACTGCAGTTCAGTGAATAAACAAGAAAAATGAATATTAATATAAGCACATTCATTTTTCAGCTGTAGACAAAGAAGTACCTATTCCAAAAATATGCAACGGAAAAGTATACTGTTGACTGTATTAGCTCCTCACATGACATATTTGCTTAAATGAACCTTCTTTTCTTCTTCTTAATGTCAAGCTGGGCAGTTAAGCATAATAGAAGATGACTTTCTTTAACATTTAGTGCTATTTACTGTTGAAGTCACTCCTACTTCTTTCTACATGATCAGTTTTAAAATTTTAACAGGTGCTAGCAAATTTTAAAAAAACATCAAAAAATTAAAAAGCCTCACTGTATAAACTGTTAAAGGCAAGCATGAGTACCTTGCAGTACCTATGGCTGACTAGATAAACAACCTAAATATGCCTCCCAGGCATGCAGGCACCAGGGGCCTAACACCTGTGCCTCATTAATATACAAGTAAATCTGCTCTACTGGGAAACAATTGGAAATTAATTGTCCCAAACCATCTACTGAGTTTGAATAAAAGAATTAAATCTATATTTCCTGCACCTTCTACTGAAACAAATCTCAAGAACAGTGTAAGCCATTTGATGGTCTTAGTAGCCCAAGACTTGCTCACAGACTTTCTGCAACCACCCGAAAATCCAAAGGGTAATTTCGACATAAAGAGCTGGGTTATGTGCAAGGAAATGTGTTCCAGATTTATTTCCAATGCATGTCCTTAAGGTGAACATCTCCTTCTCTCACTGTCACATGGGAGACTATTACTTCTCCCTGGGAGACCAAATGAAACCAGAAAGAGGGAAACTACTGTTGTGACTCCAGGGTAAGATCTCACCAGATTTCCTTCGCTAAGGAGGGTCACAGAGTGGGTTATACTAAACATCAACAAACTCTGGTTTTGCAACCTGCCCTAAATATATGCAAGCTAGAGTTAAGGTAGTTTTCAATCTTTTAAGCTGAGTTGTGAGGGTACTTTTTTTAAACCTTGTTTTAGATAAAACGTGTTCAGTTTCAGAACAGAATTTCATGACACAGTTGCTGGCTATAGTTGGGGAATAAACTTGGCAAGCCAGGAAATTCTGGTCCTATTTCTCTGAGACAGGACTGAACTTACAATCCATGCTGAGACCAAAAGTGTTGTTTTTGTGCAACACCAAAAAAACATCACCTTTCAGCTAGGACTGTTTTCTAAAAATTGACTGTTCATTTCTGGGCCTTGATTATTAATTACTTTGAAAAGTGAAGGTGCTCCAGGTAAGAACAAAGACAACTAAAGCCATGTTAGCATGCAGGGGTTGGGGCTGCTTTCAGCTTCTGACAACTATCAATATTCCCAAGTGTAGCAGCAGCAACTCACTCCAATGGTGTGGGGCAGCTTCCTTTCTTCCTGCCTGCCACATCTCCCAGTTCCCAAGTCAGGAGAATTGATGATTATCTGGTCATTTCACTGTCTCCCTGTCTCCCATCCGTCATCACCTTCTGCAGGGAGCTGCCTACAATTGTTTAACACGGTTCTGTCTCCTTTAAATACAACGTATGGTATACAGCAGACACAGCTTGAGAAAAATCTGGCCCCTTCTTTCACAGTCATTTCTACTTCAGTAACTACAGTATATTATGCCTATTTAAATAACCCTCCTGTTTCTATCACATATAATATTCTTCGTTTGCCATTGTAAATTTTGTAGCATCATTGGCCGTTATAACTACTGCCAAGCTGCTCCCTATGGTAGCGATGCTTCAAGAGTGACACATTCCCCTGCGCACAGAACAGGTCAGGCTCTGAAGCTATTCACATTGTTCTGCAAGAGGATGACATTCCCACATTTTCCTTTGAAAATGCTGGCGTGTCAGCCGAGCTAGCAAAAGGTTTCAACGAGTGCAACTGTGAACAGAAAGAACAGAGAGGAAAGAAGCTCTTCAGGTTATATTTTTCACCAACTGCTGGGAATGATTGCTACACAGTAAGAAAGTAATTTCAACACTTCTTAAATGATATTAGTGCAGATACTATGCTCTTTTTTTTTTTTTCAAATTTGTAATGCAATTCCAAACATGTTTTGAACAAAATTACATTTAAAACAACCAAAAGAAATTTGGCAAGATCATATCTCCTCTGTATCCCCCCTTGGCTGCTGGGATCACCAAAAAGAAAAGTTACAAGCAAGTGGAAAAAAGAAGACTTGGAAGCTGGAATCTGCTTCAGTTTTAGTAGAGCTGAATGATATCCAAAATACCTTCTGAACAGTATTCACTAATTCATTGCTCAAATATTTTGAATGAAGGCTAATAAATTAAGCCTTACAATTCTAGAGACTATTTCAATAATGGTAACGCTGTGCAATATCAACAAGCTATCAATTCTAAGAAGATAATTTTTAAAATGATACAGCCCTACTCTGTAAACTAGTATCTCTGAGCCTTGTTAACCCAGGCTTGCAGAAAACTCATCGGTCAAAGTGAAATGAGCAATGAAGATTGGAACTCAAGACTACCACATCCCATTTGCTTCACTGAAGTGAAAGACTTCAAGAGCCAGTTGGAACCACTTAAACTATGAATAAGCACATGCAATTGTTTTTAATAAAACTAGAAAATTAAATGCATAATCATGTGTTAATACCACCTTTAGGTCGTACAATTAAAACAAAGGCAAATGCCAATGTCAATGTTTTCTGTTTATTTTGTAGATATTTTTCATTTCATATTCTTATTTAAATATCCTGTCTAATACGCTCTCGTAAATATTGTAAAGTCTTCATAATATATGACCTGCATGGGGAATAAGTAACTGGATGAAAGTTTCTTTCAGAAAGTTAATTTCTCATGCTGTATGTGTGCAGTAACCATCCAAAGTAAAATATTTATTGGCATGAGTTAGGGACAGTTGCATTACTTAGAAGTGGGAAAAGTGCTCAATATACTTCATATGAATGAAAAAGCAAGAAAATCAATGGAAGGGATGAAAGCTGCAGATTCATTCAACAAGGTTTGTCCTTAGTTCTCATCTGTTCCTTTCCATCTTTTGAAACATGCATTTAGATCATAAATACAAGAGTTTGAATCTGCCTGCAAAATAATTTTATACTGGGATCTGCTCTAATACACACACTTTCTTGCTTATAAGATTAGGGTTGATCTAGAAAACCATATATAAGCATATTTATTCTTCTCTTTTTTTCCAACAGGACATGTTTTGTGGATCTGATGCTTTAAGACAATTATGAACATTAGATACTTAAATCCCTGAGGTCTAGCATCTTAGTAAAAGATGCTCGAATGCCATAACTGCACAGCTAGAGAAGCAAGCAGCTTATATTACACCAGTAATGTAAAAAGATTCCTGGAAAATAATTCTGGAATTCAAATAGTAGTTCCCAGAGTGTTCCTGAGACAATGATAAGCTGTGGTTGTTCTGGGGAGAGGTAACAGAGACTTTCTTCCACTGATAGCCAGTAGTGGAACAAGAACAAGCCCCTAGCTCTGCTGCTAAATGTCCATCTGCAGCATAATGGCAAAGCCAATACATTGAGCATAGGTATGCAGAAGAATGCAACTGTAGCCCACCGAAGCTCATAACAACATAGATCTTCCATTCAGAAGAAGAGGAAATCCAATCAAGAGTGGTACAGCACAGACAGCTAGTTAACATCTGTATTTACCTTTTTACAGGATAAAGCTTCTGATGTATACAAATGCCGATCCTTCCAAAGTTTAAAGCCAGTGGAAGAAGCATTTTTGTACTATGATGTTCAGACAACATCAAACTCTGTGGAACACACTAAACCCCATAGAAATGTAAACATGTGAAAAGCCACATCAGACTACAATATATGTCACTGAAAAAGGGGAAAGATTCAGTTCGGGAGTGCAAGCGGGTAAGAATTACAAGTAAATATTACTGCCCGTAATTACTTCGCTTTCAGTTGAAACTGCAGGTAATAAAGAAACCAGTATCTACCAGGTCATTACATAGTGGGTATAGTTAGTCTCATGCATTTTTAAAGTAATAAAGTACTTTGTTTTAAAGTAACTTTTGCTAAATTTGAAAGCCCTTTTTTGTGTCCATGATGAAACAAGACCAATTTAATATTTACAAAAACACTTAGATAACAGAGAGTATTTCTCAGTTCATGGCACTGCAATACTATTACAATACTAATATTGCAATACTATTGAAAGGTGTGAACATTTGCATACATACTTAAGATTTCAATCTAAATCTCAAGCTTATTCACAGAATCACAGAACGTTAGGGAT
>NW_010162434.1:0-2710 GCF_000695765.1 Mesitornis unicolor | reverse complement strand
CACTCAAGTTTTCAAGAGCATGAGTGCTGAAGCACTTCTGAGGCTCAGCTGGGAGCTACTTGGCTTCTGCCAGGAAAAGTCTTTGAAGCCTTGTTAGGGTTAAGGAGAAACTGAGTGTGTCTGTGTGAGTGTGTCTGTGTGTGTACCTGGCTGCTCTCTTGGCTGGGACCTCCTTGGTCCAAGCGGTCCCTTTCTTCTCTAATTCTCTCTGGTTATCTTAGGATGCAAAGGGGATGGGATGGAGAATTGGAACCTGCATTTACGTACATTTCGACTGAGTCATCTGAGATACCATGTGCAGTTCAGTCACCCCAGCGGGGGGGTTGTCCTTATTTAATCGACCTATGATTCTGTGGCTTTCTTTTGATGGACAGTTTCCTGATAACTTAAAAGATGAGTGGACAGTGATAGGTTGTCAGGGAAGTAAGCCAAAATAAATTGCATGTTTATCATATTACTTAATACAAAATGCTCTAGGGAATGTAGAAAGTTTAAAAACCCAATGCCTTTTCCTGGTGGTACATATCCCATAATAGTAGCATTTGCTTGCAGATTATTTAAAATGAATTATATTAAAATAATGAGATAATTGGTGGGTGATAGTTTTTGACAGCTAATAGGGAAGTGCCTCCTTAGTTATGCACAACCAGTCTTGTAGGCAGTATTAATAATGTCACATTGTAAAATTCCTTCCTATTTAAATGGTGAATTAAGATATAAGGAATGAATAATATTTCACATCTGTTGCTGTGATGGGCACCTAGCAGGTAGAAGATGAGAAGGAGTAAAATTGGAGAAAAAGAATGTGTTAAAAGATATTGTTAATTCAACTGTGCTGTACTTCCCTAGTACTTTGATTGTTTTGTATCATTCTTCCACAGCCTCAGACCATTCGGCAAACTCTTCGAAGGACGCTGCAGTATTTTGAGCATCAAGTTACTGGGTGAGTGTTAACATGAGGTAGTGAAAGGTGCATGGAAATGTTTTCCTCTGTGCTTCCCAAGTCCCAGCCTTGTGTGAAAAGCGTTCTGATTTTCCTCACAAATTCTTAGAGAAGCTTTGGAATAGCTATACATACCATGAATATTAATGATAAACTGCTGAGCAGTCCAGCTTCCATGCAGTCCCATCAGAGCACAACTGCTCCGTCGCCAGTGATGTTTCCTATATAAGGAGAATAAGGGATCTTTTTGAAAAAGTGTAAGACCTATTCTGATTTGCTTTTCACAGATCCAGCTGAGACTGGTGGAAAAGTTAGTTATGCTGTGACCCGAGGTTCGCATCAGTGCTTGTTACATACATACACTGTTACACACTGGCAGGTTTTCGCAGCACCTCCTGAGAGTTCATTGCGAAAATTAATAGGGGACTGAGGAGTGAAAATAAAATAATAGCAACTATGATAATGAAAACCTAAGGCACTCTCCCATTGATTCAAATAATCTCCTTTCAACCTTTTCCTTACCTGCACAAGTTTTTTCCTTAGCTGTGCAAGTATTTTACTGTAACTTACTTTTCGTAATGGTCGCATGTCGCCAGCCATTAAATGGCTGTGCCATCTGACAAGTGAAGAATGCTGTCCTCTGAATTTAATTACACAGATGTACACAGAGCCATGTGATTCATCCTACAGTATGGCTGGCAAAGTCTGTTTGCCAAAAATAAGAAGAGGAATACAGATGTTGGGATGAAGCCCACTTAAGTGTGAGTCTGTCTACAGTCATAGGAGATTTTCCAGTCTGGTGGCTACTCGATCTGTCTGGTGCATTAGCATTGTCATGGCAGGCTGTGACTGTTGAGATAATTTTCAAATTATAAGTATAGTTAACATGTATCTGAAAAAGATTTCCATTCTGATTTCGTTATGTACCCTATATTAATTTCGTATTATGAAGTAATAAATTTTTAGACATTTGGAATATATAGCAGTACTTCTTTTGGTTAACTAGAATATAGTAGGTGAATCATAGAGTTATAGAATCATTTAGGTTGGAAAAGAACTTTAAGATCATCAAGGCCAACCACTAAGCTAGCACTGCCAACTTCACCACTAATCCATGTCCCTAAGTGCCACATGTATCCATCTTTTAAATACCTCGAGGGATGGTGACTCCATTGCTTCCCTGGGCAGCTTGTTCCGATGCTTGACAAACCTTCAGTGAAGGAATTTTTCATAATATCCAATCTAAGCCTCCTCTTGATCAATTTGGGACTGTCATCCTATCACTTCTTATTTGGGAAAAGAGGCTGACCCCACCTTGCTACAACCTCCTTTCAGCCCATTGATCCAGCCTGTCCTAGGCTCTGTAGAGTCCTTCTGCCCTCAAGCAGACCAACACTTCTGCCCAGCATAGTGTTGTCTGCAGACTTACTGAGGGAGCACTCAATCCCCTCGTCCAGGTAGCTGATAAAGCTGTTAAACAGGACTGGCCCCAAAACTGAGCCCTGGGGAGCACCACTTATGACTGACCACCAACTGGATTTAGCTCCGTCCACCAGCACTCCTTAGGCCTGACCATCCAGCCAGTGTTGTACCCCCCGCCAAAGCCGTGCCCAGCCAGCTTTTCCAAGAGGATGCTGTTTTACTTTTATTACTTAAGCTTTTTTGAACGCAGAATCATGAATTTGCCTGAAAGATGGCAAAAGGTAATTGAACAAAAAGAACCATACATAGTTTAGTACAGTTTTTGTTTCCCATGAAAAATTCACC
>NW_010162433.1:0-400 GCF_000695765.1 Mesitornis unicolor | reverse complement strand
GCACTGATCCTAATATGGGCCTCTAGCTATGTTTTCATAAATTTTGTTAAAAACATCAGTGACACTTGTATCACAAATTCCGGATTTTCTTCTTCAAAATTTCTGCCATTTTTCATGTTTAAATTTTTATCTTTCAGAAGATAAAGTGATGGAAAATGATTCCTGGACAATTCTAACAATAAAGATTCTGAGACTTTTGGGTTCATTTTTACAATGCCACAATAACAGAGGTCGGAGACATATGCTTTTGCTTTTCATTTAGGTTTGGTAACAAGTTTCAGTCCTCCAGAATGAAAGAGGTACTTTGGGACAGCATTATTAAAGATATAATGACCTTTTATGCATGCTGTATTAATTTTATTATGTAGTCTTACAGTAATCTATACTCATAAAATCTCAG
>NW_010162432.1:0-9827 GCF_000695765.1 Mesitornis unicolor | reverse complement strand
GGCATGACCGGCCCGGACTGTGGGGAGCGCCCGACCGGGCGAGGTCCCCCTCCCCAGGCTGGTCCAGGGGCCTGGGGCCGGGGCTGAGGGTGCGCCTGGGGCGCCTGTGCCTCGCGGGTGTCGCCTTCGCCCGTGTGGATGTGGGGGTAGAGCTTGGTGCCTCAGCTGCTGCCTGTCTGTGGGCCTTCCCCTACGCGGAAGGGTGCGGGGGGCACGGGGAGTGTGTGAGTGTGCGCTGGTTTGGAGGTACGGCCTGTGGGTGTTGGTGTATGGGCACGGCAGTGTGCACCTGTGCGCAGGTGTGCGTCTGCGTGTCTGAATGTGGACACGGTGTGTGGGTGTTGGTCTCTTCATCCATGTAGCTAGTGACAGGACAAGAGGAAATGGCCTCAGATTGTGCCAGGGCAGGGTTAGATTGGATATTAGGATAAATTTCGTTACTGAAAGAGTGGTCGAGCACTTGAACAGTCTGCCCAGATAGGTGGTGGAGTCCCCATCGCTGGAGGTGTTAGAGAATTGTGTGGATGTGGGACTTCAGGACATGGTTTAGTGGGCATGGTGGTGTTAGGTTGGTGGTTGGACTTCATGCTCTTAGAGGTCTCCTCCAGCCTCAATAATTCTATACATATATGCTTGAATGTATAGGAGGACATCTCACAAATGGATGCACGCAATGTGCATGTAAGGCCTGGCTCTCCTTACACCGTCATGGATATTTTCAGTTCACTGCTCTGCTTGCCCTGGCTCACTCCTGCCATTCCAAGTTGTGGGAGGGCAGGGATAGGAGCAAGGGAGTCAGCCCTTGCATAGGCTGGTGGCTGGCACAGGGAGAGAAGTGGTCATAGTTAAAGTTTTTCCCAGTATGTTATTTTATTGGCAAAGAATCTGCATTGCTTTTTAGCAGTATTGAATTCAGACATAGCTCCAAGTACATTTAGTTAGAACAGTGAATAAAGCATATGCTCAAAAATCAGGATAAGCTTTCCCACTGTTAGCAGGGAGTGTTTTGGTGGATGGTTAGAACTCCAACATCCGTCTGAGATACTGTTATTAGTACTTGAACTTGCCATTTCAGTGCTACAGCAGCCAACTGAGTATTAGTTACATTTCTGAGGGCTGAGTTTGACAGCTGCAAGTTAATACGTGTTTTCTAATGCTGAAACAATTCATAACAAAACCAGCCAGATTTAGAAACAGCAGCAAGCTGTCTTCTGCTAGGAGCTTGTTCAATCCCAGTGGATTTTTGAGGTACATAAAAATGTAATTTAAACAGCTGCTTTGACTGGTGACATCAGGAATATAGTTAGTTTGGTTTTTTCCCCAGAAAGGTGGTCATCACCACCACCCTCCAGGAGCTGCGTGCATTGATCCTCTTCTAGTTGCTTGTAATTACATTCTCTGAAAATATGGCTATACAAGACAGCAGGGTAACTGACAAGCAGAGTTTCAGGCTTATTTTACGTATGTGGTGACTTGGCAACCAGCGATGACTTACAGGGTGTTTTTTAAGAGATAACATCAAGAGCTTGTGTTGGTCAGCTCTTGAGAAAAGAAGGGCTGGCTCCAAGCACAGCTCTCTGGCATGAGGAAGTCTGGAAATGATTCTTATCATTACTGAGCTCCATGTGAGCTTTTTACCTGGTTTTGACAACTTTCAATGGAACTAAAACTTAGGACAGTTCTGTATACTGGTAAGCATGGGAAGAAACAGACTTTCTTTTACAAGTTCAAAGTTTATGAATTAACTTTTGGTGTCAATTTACATTGAGATTTGTGAGAGACTTGCTGTGTTTTCAGGTCATTTTCACAATAGTGCAGTCTCTAGTGCACATCCTGCTAAAGGATTACAGATAAAACTAGATTAATTTTTTAATTTATTATTTTTTGTTTGTGAATTATTAATGAAGAGAGTTGTGCACTGTTTCTTTAGTATGTTAAATTCAATAGTTTGGTGAATCAAGTAATGTCACTTCCCTGTTGTGTTCAGTCTTACATACGTTTCGTTGCACCTTTTGAAAGAGACAAATGGCTTTGTAAAATCCCTTGCCTTATTTCTTCAGTGGTAATTAGTCATTTAATGGCAGTTAGGAATTAATGTATTTGGCAAGCAATGATTAATGATCATAGTTGCCATTTGTTAAAAATGTAGACAACTCTCAGGCACTAGTTATGACTCTGTTCTGGATGTTCTTTGCTGTGTACGCAGAAGTAGCCTGAACCCAGTAAGATCAGCATCCAACACGCTTTTTTTTGTGTGGTGAGAGAACAAACATCACCTTAAGATACCTAAACAATTCAAGATGTTTGTATTTAAGAGCTGGTTCTGTGGGATCACTCATCTGCAGTGTTTACCGAAGCCCAGGAAATGCTTCTCCCTACTTTTCTTGGATGGCTGGTTACTACCGAGTTTGCCGGCTGGCTGGGTGATGCCCTCCTCTCTCTCCCCACTTACTCCCCATGCGTATGTTCCTGCTCTCTGCCTCGCAGTTTCTGCTCGCTCTCTTGCCGTGCTTGCCTCGACATTGCACAGAGCTGTAGATCTTTTCTCATCCTTGCTGGTTGAGCACAGTCAGATGACTCAAAGCTGTCATGAGGCCGGGAGGAGGAAGGATGCATTAGGAGCTGTGGCATTGGTGTTGTTTTTACTTTTTCTCCTTTGAAAAACCACTCCAAATTAATGGTTTTTCAGAGTAGTGAGTAGGAAACATGTGAGTAGAAAAGGCTAACAGTTGTGACAACAATGTTAAAATTCAGTCTTGCATGTGATTTTTTTTTTTTTAAATTTAAATAGGTTGCGATTTTGCTTAATAGGGGTTTGGGATACCACGATCACGTTATTTTGTTTAGACTGGAGTCCTTCTGTAGCAATGAAGTGTACCTCGGTAAGCCTTATTTGTGAGAAATAGAAGGCAGCTCTTCAAGTCCTATTACACAGCCTGTTTTCTTTTGGATAAATTAGACCTGTTCTCCCCTCTTCTGTCCATTCTCTTTTTAAAAAGCTGAGGTCCTGTGTCACATGTGTGTGAAATTTTTATGCAGTGAATTGACATAGGAGGATCTGTCTCTTGTTTCCTGCGAGCGCTGCCTAGAAGAATCATTATATCAATAAACCAAATAACTGGTTTTCCCTCGTGAAAGAGGCCGACCTCAGAGATGCATTTAGCTGATGAAGGTCTTGAAGAGGTGCTACGCCTTGAACCCACGAGAGTTTTATAATCACAAATCTCTCTCTCTCTCGCTATAGTAAAATATTTGGCATAATAGAAAGCTTAATACATTTTTTTCAATGCCAGCTGTGCCCAGGCACTTCAGTGTGTTGTGTGGAGTGTTCGTATCGCATATTCTGCTCAGGATGCCTCTGGCGAATGCATCTTGTTGTCACAGAGCAGAGATTTAGAAGAACCATTGAGTCACCAACGTGAAAATCTGCATAATTGTACATGTGTAGCCGTGCTATTAGCAAGTCAGAACTGTAAATTTGCACTTACTGGCCTCACGCTGTAATTGGAATGTCATTATATTCTAATCCCTAGAGAGGCTCCTTGGAATCAGAAGTTAATAAGCTTTATTTTGGTGTTTCCAGAGAAATGCTGTGATAGTAGTTTCGTGTTAAGGAGGCATTCTTGGAGGTTTTTGGTTTTTTTTTAAAGAATCTGTGTATGATGTTAGAATGATCCATACCCACGCTTGGTTATGTAATTATCAACTTTAAACCTCTTGTGCAGAAGGGTTATAATATTTCCATAATGACAGCTCTGTGATGTGCTTTGCACCAGGGTTGTTAGGGTTGTTTGTGGGAGGTCTCTTCCTGAGCTGTGCGGCTGCTGTTGGGAGTTGGGGCAAAAGTGCAGTAAGAATTCACAGCAGCTACGAGGGGGAACTGCTGTGCGCTGGTTCCCTTTGTAGGAAGTGATGCAAAAAGCATCTCGCTGACAAAGATGTTAAACAGCTTTGGAAAAATGGTTAAGTCTGGGCTTCTTAAATGTAACCACTAATCCAGGATCATTCTGAAGGATTAATGTTCTCTGCCCACCAAAAATGAACCTCTGTCCTTGCTGAACACATCCCTGTCCCTTTTGCATTGCCCCCTTATCTACCAGCTTGATACATATCTGGTTTTCCATTCCAGTGTCGTCCCTGGCACTGTACATTACCAGAAATTCCTGAATAGAGACTGTGACTTGAGCGGCTGTGTCAGGGAGGATCTCAAAATGATGAGAACATGTTACAATGGCAGAGCTTCCTGTAACATCAGCATGTTTCTTGTGCTCCTTGGAGAAGTTATTTCACTTGATTCTGGTTTTGGATTCTCTACACACTTTAAACTGCTTATAAAACCACTGAGTAAAGAAACAGTTCAGTTAGAAGCATAATAAAACCAAGGGTATTCTTTTTATTGTCCAATACCTGAACAAAACCTTAATGAATGTTTTTTTTTAAATTTGTTTTCCTCACTGTGTATTAAAGGTTGATAGCAGAGCTGAGTCAATTGACAAGAAAATTGCTAGGCTTGATGCAGAACTAGTGAAGTATAAGGATCAAATGAAGAAGATGAGAGAGGGGCCTGCAAAGGTAAGAATCTTCTGTGGGATTTAAGTATGAGAGGATGTGACTCACACTTCTTGTCGTGTAATGGGGTGATTTAGCCAGTTCATCAGGTTCCTAGGATGGCATCTTGCCCTACTGATGGGATGTAAGGTCCTGCAGGATTATTTTCATTCTGAAACAGCTCTTTGATATGCATCTTTGAACAGTGTTTTCGTTGGTTTTTGTTTCTTCCAAAGTGTAATATAATTCCTGAGTCAGAAGTAACTTGCTACCCTTCTTCTGAATTATCTGAATTAAGTTTGGTAGAGAGGCAGTTTTGAAAGGGGATGAACATTTACTATAAAATGTATCTAAGAATAAACATATCTAGTATAAACAGTATTGTTATAGTACTTTTTGCAGTATTATTTAATGCTGACCATTAACATGTGTTGATGAAAGATGGTTCTGATAGACTAACTTTCTATTCTGCTAATCAAAAAATACATTCAAAAGCCAGAGTATTTGAAAGTATTTTCTATTAGAAGCTGAATGTGACTATTGTTAAACTCTGCACAGTAGCTGAGGAATCCTTTTGAAAACCTAAATGCAATACATTAGGTTTAAACGGTATAATCAGAGGTAAAGTCAATTATTTTTCCTAATGTAACAATATTGTCTTTCAGAATACAGTAAAGCAGAAAGCTTTGAGAGTGTTAAAGCAGAAGCGGATGTGAGTTTAAACCTTTCTCAGTTTGGGATTAATGAAAGCCTGTTTTCTTTAAGGGGGAGGGAGGTGGCACACTTTCATTTCGCTTTCCACTACTCTTGCTTCTGAGCATTCTGTAATGAAAAATGCTGAACAAGCTAGCCAGCCTTTCAGAAGCATCTCCTTACAGATTTTGCATCAGCATATTTGTACGCGATATAAATTTGGACAGGGACAAGCTGACCTAAATCTGCTCATTATCAAAGCTATACTTGGCTCCTAAACTTTCTGATAGAGTGTCTCATTTTATATTATTAATTGATTACTATAAATTACGTACTTGATGATCTTGGTCTGATTTACTGGAAATTTACCTTTCTGTGGACACCCTTTAGGACTTGAGCACACGCAGTGCAGGTAATTGTGTCTTTGTGAAAAAAAAACCCAAAACAAAACAGAATGGACAGGGTAGATGATCCTGTGGTCTGGTCTACTGTAGTATACTGTCTTGGAAAGTGTCCAGCAACAAATACAAAGGAAAGAATGTCAGAACGTGGCAAGTGTTCAGGGGCACTTCACTGAAATACCTTACAGTCCCTGAACGGCAAATCTCTTGGGTGCAGTCTGAGCCAAAGCTCGTATCATCTTGTATTTCATATCCCTTTCATTTTGTCTGGTATTTTATAATCCCTGAATTGTACTCTACAAATTTGTTCAATTACTTGTTAAGTATTTGTGAACTCTGACCATCCAAAATATCCTATGGTAAGGAATGCAGTAGTTTAGTTCAGGGTTGTGAGGAGGACTGCTTGGGTTTAGGTTTTGGTTTTTTTCCTTTTTTTTTACAATGCTGCCTGCTGGTCTTGCCTAATAGTTGTTCCCCTGTCTACAGTCACTGGGCCCTTGATAATAGGCTGTCATCATATCTCTCAGTCATCACTTTTCCATCTTGTTGAACAGAAATACATTTAAACGTTTCTTATCCAGAAGCTGTTTTGCATTTGGATCATCCTTGTTTTGCAGACCCTCCTACCTTGCATGTTTAAAGAAGGACCCATTGTTGTTTTATGCTTTCATTATTAACTTGACATATTTTAAATTCTTGGTTGGACACAAGTTTAGCTTTGAGACAGATAATTTCTTTATTTTTAAAGTCTCCTTTTTCTTTTTTTTTGTTAGCCTTAAGAGTTTCCTTTTGCTACCACATCCTTCTCCCTGACCTGTAGACCTGCAGTGCAGAGCCATTGTGGTTTGGATATCTTGCATCTTTTCCAATCTGCTTACAGCATCAGACAGCAATGGCATGCGTCTCTAGCTTACAGTGATAACACTTTGCTATATCCTTACCTACAGTGTAAGCCTGTACCATGCAAATATGGTATCGCCATCAGCTAAAACAGAGGCTTAGTTCAGGAGTAGCTTTGTCAACTATAAATACACAGAAATGCGTAATGGCCAGATTTTTGTGAAGCTGTTTGTTCTGCTGTGGTTTTTTTATAATGAATAATAAAGAAGTAAAATCTGTTCCTATCTTTAGACTACTACTACTAATTTTTCAATTAAAAAAAAAGAAAATTTTTATGGCAATAAATAGTGTGGTGTGTTAAAGCCATCATTTGCATTGTTTTTAACAGGTATGAACAACAGAGGGATAATCTGTCACAGCAGTCTTTTAATATGGAACAAGCTAATTACACTATTCAGGCACTAAAGGATACAAAGACAACGGTACCAGTATATTAATCGCACTTTCGTTTAACTTGTGTATGCTACATCAGATAAAAATGTGTTGTTTTGACTCTATTCTAGGTGGATGCAATGAAACTGGGAGTGAAAGAAATGAAGAAAGCTTACAAGCAAGTAAAAATTGATCAAATTGAGGTGAGCTTCTTCTGTAGTTTAAAGAACAGGAACAAGGGGCCACCATCGTAAGTCCTTCCTGATTTCTTTGGTACTGCACAATCAGTTGTTGGCCTTCTTGCACTGAGTGTTGTTTCCACGCTGGGCTAAGCTTTAATCTCTCCCTTTCTTTTCCCGGCACTTCACTATAAATGTTGTTGAATACTTCCTGCTATGGCTTTTTTGTCCTCATTTTTCCACTCCTCCTTCCTCATGTTAGCAACGTGCAGATTAGTCCTTTGCTCCCCTAGTTCAAGGTAGTGCCTGATTAAAAAACCAACCAACCAACCAAACGAACACCACCCCAAAAACTAAAACAAAACCCAAAAAGATCTACCAGATGGTAGATTTAATTTCTCTAGATTTCACACTTTCCTGCTTTTCACAATAATGCTGAACTGTGGATGATTTATTAAAGGCTTTCAATTTACCCTGAAGAATAGTTAAAAAAAACCCAGACAGTTCTGCAGAGATGTCATTTAAAGGTTCCTCTTTTTCTACTTCATACATTCATAATAATTTTAACAGTAGTTAAGGTTACACTATAGTACTGAATGCACGTGTCTTGACTTGTATTAATGCTGCTTCACGAACTGGTTTCTGCATTAAAAGATGAGTGCCTCCTATGTTGGAATTACTAAACTTAATTGGATTAAGCTCTGATAAAGTTAACTAAAACTATTAAATATGAGCCAGCTGAAACTGTTTTTTGCTTCAGGACATACAAGATCAGCTAGAGGACATGATGGAAGACGCTAATGAAGTCCAGGAGGCACTGAGTCGTAGCTATGGAACGCCAGAGATTGATGAAGATGACTTGGAAGCAGGTTAGATTAAAAAAAATCATATGGTCATACAGTGATTTTTAATTTCATTAGTCAAACACTTCAAGTGTGTTGAAAAAAACAAGTTTCAATCACTTTTTTTAAACATAAAAGCTGCATGTCCTTTAAAAGCTGGAACAAGATGATGAGAAAAACGTGAGAGAGATATTTAGGGAATGTTACAATGAAGGAAGGTAGCGTCTCTATTATTTTTGTGTGCGTGTATTCCAACTGATGACTAAGTAATGCTAAGTGAGTATGAATGTAAGCATTCAGTATGAATCCTGTTTCTCTGTGAGAGCAACTTTTCTTTTGCAAAAAGAATTCCTGGCATAATTTTTCAACCAATGTAATTAAATTTCAGAACTGGATGCATTGGGTGATGAGCTTTTAGCTGATGAAGACAATTCCTACTTAGATGAAGCTGCATCTGCTCCAGCCATCCCAGAGGTCACTCCTACTGACACGAAAAACAAAGTGAGTTCTTTCCTCTTCAAACACAATATATGTTTGGGGTTTTTTGTTTTGGATTAATCACATTTGTGTTGGTTGCTTCATATTTGGCATCCTTAATATTTTGAACAAAAAAATGGGTTTAATCTTTTATGTATTTTTTGGATGTTGTATATGAGAGAATACAGTGTACCGAATATTGTATTTTAAAGAGCTAAAATGACATTTTGTAACTCCTATCCAACACTATCGGACTGCAAGTGGAATTTAAGCGTACCATTACAGCTCCTAGTATAGTTATTCTTAAAAATGTAAGAAAGTCTTCTGCATATTTGCTTTTGGGGCTTCATAGTGAGGAAGAATACTGATGCTCTTATTTTGATTCCAGCTGCCATACAGTGGCAATTACAGATACATCACTTTATAGAAATTGCAGGGAAATTTTTGTGAAACATTCTGGTTGATGGAGAGTTGTTCACTTGTTGCTTCTTTTTCTTTCTTACAGGATGGTGTGTTGGTGGATGAATTTGGATTGCCAAAGATCCCTGCAACATAAAGGTTTCAAAAGCACAATGGATATAATGAACTTTACAAATCAAATTAAGATTTATTTTTTTTTTTAAATCCTGGAGAACTTGTCCTTCCAGTGTAACCTTAATATCACTACATCCTAGAACGCAATATGAATGGCTGTTGGTGTTCTTTCTTTGAAGAAAGTTGTTCTACTACTGACTTTTCTATTAATGGAAAATTTGGCACAATTTTTTCCCTTCAGTGGAAGCAGTCAGTCTGATAGGTTTTGATTTCTGTGTCTTATGGACGAAATAAATACGTGAAGAGTAGTGGTGGCTGTCGATAGCTGAGGTTTATTTTGACTTTGTATTGTTTCTCTTTCTTAAAGCTAAGACTGTATGTTGCTGCTTACTCTCTGTAAAATAGCTCCCTTATTACTATGCTTATTTGATAAAAGAATCAAAAACGATTTTTAAACTACTGCAGTCTTGGGACTTTTATGCTATCGTACTTGTAACCTTCTTGGAAGCTGTAACCAATAGGGTTGTCGTTAACTTGATGTATTCTACGGAGAGATAAAACCATGTAGATTAGCTGACCCTTTTGTGTGGCGTTTCTGCTCATTAATTTGGTTTTAATCCCCGCCCCCCTCCCTCTTTTTGCGGCGCTCCCGGGTCGGAAACGCTTCTCTGGGGCCGTTCTCGTGACAAAGCCGGCGGTGACCCCGGTAAACAACCGGCCCGTGGTAGCCCGGCCCCTCGGCTAGAGAGGCGGGGCCTGAGAGCGGAAGTGACGCTCAACCGGCGCGCCACGGGAGGCGCCCGCAGAACGGTTTTCTTGTGGCGGGGTGAGATGGCGGCGCCTGGAGACCCTGTTACCGTCACCATCACCTACAGTAAGGG
>NW_010162431.1:0-15433 GCF_000695765.1 Mesitornis unicolor | reverse complement strand
ATTATTATTATTATTATTATTATTATTAAACTTCAGGCTTATTCATCATCATTGTAGTACTGTCATTTACAAAATCTTATCTACTATGAGACATTTCTTGTGTTTACTAAGTATACCTAGAATACAGTAAAATAATAAATGATAAATAGTAATGATGTTGCTCCATCTCCAGCTGTAGAATTAACTTCATTACCCTGCTTGGACTGTTGGGTTTCCAGTATGGTAGAAATAAGACCTGTGTAAATATTCAGGACAGAGAACTTTTTAAAAGGTAGTTGGTTAACTGGCAGTAGTTAACTCATAGAAAACATTGCTCTATCTGGACTAATTATAATACTACTTATTAGAACTGCTCAACACTGAGGTCAGAGTTTCACAAGTGAGGGTAATAAGACCCCAGATGATTTTATTGATGAAGAAGCTCAAGTACGGCAAGTGAAACAATTTGCCCTCATCCCAGAGCCAAAGCCAGTAAATCACTAATTTACCCATTGGAAATTTGCAAAATATACATAGAAACTCTTAGCAATTCTGGGAAGGGTTGAAGATTGCTACCATAGCAATGAACTTCTTGAGTGCTTTTGAAATATTTCCAACAGCCTATAGAAAACTGTCTAGGGGCACAGTTCTGGCTCTTCCCTTTCCTTCCTGTTGCTACAATGTATTAACAAACAATAATCACCCTAAGATTTTTCTTCTGTTGTTTTCAAAGGCTACAGTTCTCTAGAGGACAGTGTATGCAACTACACATCTATGTAACCATGACTGTGAGAAAGTCTTTTCTGTCTCAACGTGAGTCGATAAAGCCAGGGATATCTTTTATCAATTTGTAATTATCAGTTTATGAACAGTTATGATCCGAGCTATACAGTACTTAGGAAGCTTTTTTTCTGTGCTTTGACTCATTTACCAAACCATTATAATTCTACTTATTCAAGTAGATGGATATGATGGATATGATACTGCTAATAATTGAAATGATCACAAAGTGAAAAAAAAATTTAGGTGAGATTTAATGCTCAAACTATAATGACCAGTATTTCGGTAAGGAGCTTCCCTTATCATTGAACATTTTTAGGGAGATGAATTTATGAAAGTAGTTCATACCAGAAAATAATTACTATTTGTGAATTACTCTGGATAGTTATAGATGTTTATTTGGCCCAAGACCAATCAGATAGGTTCACTGTCTCGCGCAAGACAAAATTGGGTACATTTACAGTATTGTTGCTCCTAACACTATATGGCTCACATGCCACCTGGTGGACAATCTTTGCAATTTTAGTGTCTCCTTTTACTGCTTCTGGAAATTCATTCAGATGTCAGCTATGCTCTGGGAGAAATTTCTCTGATCTTCCTTTTTTTGGATTATATGCATGAGTTCTTTGGTGCTTTGACAGCCTTAGAGGAAAAGATGCTAAAATGGGTAGAGAACATTTTGATTCTATAGTGCCACAATGTTATGTACCTACTTTGAAGTAGCAATGAGTTTCCTACATAAATCAAGTGGCTCTGTATCCATTCTCACTAAGTGCTAATTCTTATCTTGACAAACAACTCTCACTACTACTGTGTGTTAAAGTAGTGACAAGGAAATAGAGAATTACATTTGAAAATCTAAA
Source organism: Mesitornis unicolor (assembly GCF_000695765.1). Taxonomy (NCBI): domain Eukaryota; kingdom Metazoa; phylum Chordata; class Aves; order Mesitornithiformes; family Mesitornithidae; genus Mesitornis; species Mesitornis unicolor. Next base: position 13,811 of record NW_010162431.1, on the reverse strand, counting down.
ATTTTCCTTAGCTGTGTATTTTTATTGCCTTTCTTTCTCACCAAACTTGTTAATAACACAAGCCAGATTACTATTTTCCCTACTGAAATTGAATAATTCTGAATTATTTTTTGTAAGAGGAAAATCAACCATCTCTATTGGAGAGTCACATTCCCTACTTGTTGAGATCAGATGTCAATACTCTTCTTCACAGTCAGAGTCCTCTTCATAGTCTAACTCATAGGACTGGGTGAAAAAAATCTGTTAATACCTGAATAAGCTTAATGTAAAAAGAAGAAAATAATTTCCAGCACTCTTGCATCCATATTAATCTGGACTACATAGTAGATATTTCAGATTTGTTGTTCATTGCTGTTGTTCCATTGATACTATGTCCAGTGTTCTGAGGGCCTTTCTGTACAAGTTTTCTGTCTCAGTAAGTTTACTTTTGAAATAATAATAAAAATAACTAGGATATGTTGCATGTGGCAATGTTTGGGATGCAAAAAAGGGAGAGAAGTGAGCAAAAGAATAATTCACAACATTCATTTTAAAACACGGACATAGGAATGTCTTAAAGAGGACACATACAATTTTATTATTTCATTGTCATAGAGTTTAATAATATATCCATCCACTGGAAATTAGGCAGGCAAAGGTACACATGTGTTCTATAAATCATACAGAATAAAAATAACAGTAACATTTGAGTCTTCTTTTATTTGTACAATTTGAGAGAAACTTCACTGAGAGCAGCTGAATTGCACTAGGAATCAGAAGATTCAACATCTCACACGAATTTACCAACATGTTGTTCTAGAACTATTTTTTTCTTTTTTTTTTTTGTTTATGTCAAGAAACACTTCTGTAAGTAAGAATGGCTGGAACAGAAGTAGGTGTCTTGTGGAAACTGTAATTTTTAAAGTTTTAGTGATCCACTAAGCTAAATTTTTCTTTTGTCATGTAAATCAAAACACTTTAACATTTTTCATGCAAGCACATTTCAAGATAATGGCTGTAGTTAATGTTAGTATTGTAATGTACTTCTGACCATAGAAGGAAGTTATTTAGTTTTCTCAGTCATTTTGTACAGTCAGAGGCTTGTTCATACACAGCATTTCATTGTTATCTGATGAGAATTTTCAGGTTATGACAACAGATTTGCACTGGAAATGTTCACTGGTGCTTGAAGAATGTGTGGTGTCTTTCTAGCAAATATTTTTTCCATTTCTTTTACTACTCATTAGGTTTTAGTGACCAGTAAATTAGGGGGAAATAAGCATTTATTTAACATTGCACATAAGGAAAATTGCTGATATTCTTCACATTCCACATGTAGCGCATATATGGGTTTTTGGGATGAATCAAGTCTAACTTCACAAATGCCTGAGCTCCTGTTTCAGTCTGGTGAAATCCTTGGTCACAAGCAGCTGATGTAATAGAACACCTAATTTATTAAAACCATTTCAGTTATAGGGTTTATTTGGTTAGATTTGGGGTTTTTTTTGTGCTCTGGTGAACCATGGTCAAAGAAATATCCTTTTGTGGACATAGAATTGTTGGACATAATTTTGAACAGGTTTGGGATTATTCTTAGGAGTATACTATGCTCCAGCCAATCCTAAACTAACATGGTTATCTAGTTCCTCCACAAAGGATGCTTGGTCCTAGTAGGGTACCTAGGTCTATGGCTGGATGTATTGTCCATTTTGTTGCCTGTAGTTTATACTGTTGATAGTGTTGAGAAATGAGAAAGCTGGTGCATCTAACAGATATCTAAAATATTGCAGTATGTGGATAGTATACCATTCTTTAATAATATCATTTTTCTGGTGATGGAAGACCATGCTTTTTTAATTCAAGAATGAAGACACAGCAAACTTTTGTGATAATTTCTATCACTGGCATGAAAGGCATCAAACCTCACTGGACAGAGTTGTGATATAGAGTGAATTAAATAACCAAGGCAAGGCAGCCTGTCCTTACCTGTGATTGCATATGCAATTAACATAGGTTTTTATATAAGGTGAATGTCATCAGTGACCATTTAATTGTGAGTAGTCATTTCTCCCTTGCTTCAAATATTATGTCAGCTACACGAACAAATAAATCCCTCAGGAGCAGGAAAGCTAAATCTTAAGTGAATTTTTTACTATGAAGCTTAAAAAATACAAACATTTGTCTTGCAAATAAATTAAAGTACTACTGTTTTCATTATCCCTTAACTGATATAAGGCTTCCCTTGAAATGAATAATAGCCAGAGAAATGTAGACTGGATACCCTGATGAAGTGGACTGAAATGCTTAAGAAAGCACATATGTAAGAACTTTGCTGAACTGGAAGCTTGCATGGTTCTCTTGTGAAATATGCAGCTGAATCATCATCCTATAAGCCCAACACTTTACACAAAGGCAAATTATCTAGAAAGTGGCAGTTTCTGCTGAAGATAATTAAGATATGTGACTAGTTAAACTAGCTTGTCTTATTTCCAGAAAGATAAGAAAAGTTTTCTGTACAAGTGTAATTCCACCTTTCTACAAGTGTACATGCTGTTGTGTTTCTTGAATTGGAAACCATACTTACTGTTTGACATTTTTAGGTTTAAAAGAATACAGATAGAGAAATCCAACTCTCATTTTCCCCCTGACATGTTTGAGAGGAGGCCTATAGCTATATTATTACATATATATTTTCCCTAAAGGGAAAAAAAATATGGAAAAACTTAGCAAATTTTAAGATTAAATTCTTGAAATCACAGGGGTTTGAAATTGGTAGATCAGGAAATCTCTTCTGGTCTTTGATTCCAATAACAAATTTTTCTCCTACATACAGTCTTGTAGGATTTCTTCACCATCAGTCTGGTTACTTTCTGGATAACTAATGTTATGATGGATCTGGAAGTATGTCAGTTTTTCTCATTGCAAGTAATACACAGATCCATGGAGCACATTTCTTATTCAGTAATCAAGCTTCATTTTAAGATATAACTGACAAAGTAAGAAATGTGTGTTTTCCAGATAAACTGGAAACCAGAGTTAGACAACCTGTTATCATTGGCCGTTTTCCCCAGTGCTGTCATAAAAAAATGTCAGTTATATATAAGCAAGACAATATAAACTCTACACAATCACAGATTCAGTCCAGCTCACTATGATGCCAGTGAGGGGCTTGGCCATTGACAATAAAAGAACAGCAGTGTAGGCTATGAAATGCAAACTGATCCAAATGGTCTCTCTATACAACAAGCACTGACTCAGCACAAGTAAGGAGCTATGACTTTGTATTGTTATAACAAGGAATGTCAATCAAACACCTTTTCCAGCTCTCAAATCAATTTGGAAATACCATGAGCAGTACTTACGTGCATATGTAAGACTTTAATTAATTATTCTCTTGCACAGGCTGGAAAGGAAGGAGTGATTGAGCCTATGTATCCTGTCACCAGAAAGCGAAGGAAGGGATTACTGTGCATCCATGGAGGGGAGAAAAGTAAATTATTCTGATCTGTAACTGTCAGTACAGCAGGGATGGATTGACTTTAGGGTCTTGTTAGGAAACCAAGATGCCATATTTCTTCTTGTTCAGCAATCACTAAGAGCCAAAGATTCTCCAGGTCTTTTATGTTTTACATGGAAAGCTGGTGATAAAATAAATGGAAATTTTGGAAGACTTCTTGAAGGAGAGAGGGATAAGCAGTTTGGCACATAGATTGGTATAGCACAACATTTATGTTTCTGAAAGAAGAGGTAAGGACAAAGGAAACTTTCTTTTGTTTCAATTCTAGAAGCAAAATAGAGCTTACAATTAAACTTTTCTCACAAGTTTATAGCAGAGCACACAGAATCCCCTTGAAAATATATTTTTCTTTAAAAAAAAAGCAAACCAGCTATTTTTTGGTTTGCTCTTTAAAAAAATATATTATATAATTTACAAGGTGTTATTCCAATGAAAATTCTGCTAGTATGGATGAGACCTAGCTGTATCAATGTGAGAATATGAATGTCACACAAGATGCTTCACAATTCCCAACATGGTTCCACAATTCTCAATGTGGTTCTTATGTCTTCAATATGAATGAGCTAGCACAGTGTACATGAATAGACATAGGGTTGAAGCAGACTCTGTGGAGGTGAATCTCTATTCTGAGACAGGCTTCATCTTGCCCATCTTTCACTGTCTACAGCTCTTCCAGCTGCACAGGAATCTTTTTGTAGTTAAAGGAGAAGAAATACGCACTTTAGTGATACTTGATTCATAAGATCATATGCAAACTTCTTGTTTAGAGTACCATGAATCTTATTCCAGATGACACTGGCAGTCCTGACTAGCTCTCTGTCAACTGTAAAGGGAGACTGAAGTGACAAGTTCCAAGTTAGATGTCTACATTCAGATGAATACTTCATCGATATGTGAGGGAGAAAGATTTTTCTATCCTTTTTCTTTTTATTTTCAACCATTTACTAGTTGGTATCCCATAGGCTCCTGGCTGAGCAGCAGAACACATGTTACAGCAATCATGGTTTGAAATCAAACCAAGGTCCATTTAAGTGAACAGAAGACTAATGAACAAAAGATGCACTTTTTCTGGGAAGAATGAATTTTTCAATCTGAGTTCTCAGAATGTCCCCATGAGCATGTCTATAGGTGCTTCCGAAGCCACCTGCATCATCAGACTTGCTGCTTTTGCAGATAGCTGGTTTGTAAGAAGTGTAACTGAGGCACATCCTGGTGCTGATGGCAACCTCTGTGCCTATACGTGCCCGGTGGGTTAATATTTTGCCAGACAACCTCTAAGCAGGCATCCTACAAGCTGATGGGTAAGCAGCCATGTGGATAGAGATCACTTAGAAAGCAGGTTATACTGTATTTACAACTTTTCAGAATGGTATTGACATATCCTACAACTCTTATATGGAGTAGTCTTCATGGGAGGTAGAAGTGGCAAGGAACTGAATCACCAGCTGCTTTAAGATGGGTGAGTAGAGAATAGTCTTTCAGTGTTTCATTTGCATCTAAAACTCTCCCACGTTTGCAGGCATGTTCGTGGGTAGAACAATGAGATCTTACTTCATCATGGGGTTGGAAATACAGTAGGACTCAGTGCTTTTATCATGGCAGCACTTATAATTAGATTGCATTCCTTTCAGTTATTAAAAGGATTGCATTCTTTTTGGTCCTCAACGTTTACCAGAGAGATTCAAGGACTTTTTAAAGTGGAAATAAAATAGCCTGCTCTTCATCTTTCTTTCACACAGCGTACAGCCATATAGACTTTAACACATTTCAAGGTTTTTGATTGGGATATTGAAGATCTTTCACTGTTCAGAGGTGACAAGTGGTGCTATTAAATACCTCTCTGCACTCAAATAATTTCTACGAAATGCAGAAATTTCTACAGTGTAGCACTGTATCACTTTTGAATGATGTACTGCAAAAATGTGTGTGCTCTGTAAATTATGAACATTTCTACTACTGTTTTCATCTACTTCACCTATAGCTCTATCATGTTTTCTTTATGGGCAGCAAAAGGCATTAGCTTCTTACCTACTGTCAACATGTTCCTTTGATTCCTTTTAAAGTACTTTTCACTTAGGTTCTTCTCCCTTTTCCTCTTAGAGTGTGTTTCTGGTGATTAAATCTTTCATACTCTCTCGTACTCTCTGCCACCTCCATCAAAGTACTAACAGAGCACTTTTAGTTCACTTGCCCTATAGAGCAAGATGCATAGCTTTTGCTGATTTGTCCATCTAACTTCAAAAAACTCAATCTTGGTCTCAGAGCCAGTTAATCTTGTTTACAGCGGTTGGAATATGGTTGATTTTGGACACTGTGAATAGATTTCTGTGCTTGTTCTATACATGGATATAATATTTACTTACCTCATTGGGAAGCTTAATTCAATATTTGTACAATGTTTTGAAATCCTTAGATGCAGTGGAGAATACATTATTCTTCATTCATTACCTGCCACATTGCAATGACTAACAAACAGTTTTTATTACCAATGTATTTATAGCTAAAAACTTTGGTAAACCTAATGTGACTTCTTCATAACTTTTAAATCAAAATTGAAATAAGATCAAAAAGTGTAAGTCTTTTATCAAATACATGTATTTTTTCATGTCTGATACTTTCAAAAAAGCTGAAAATGCTCTGAAAGCTAAGTGATTTTTATGTGGCCATACCCCACAGAAAGCATCTCTGCATCATCCTGTGTTTCATAAATATTGTGAAAAGGATTTGTGCTTGAGAGGAAAAGAGACTTTATCTTGCCAAATAAATCTCAGTGACTGTTATGACTGGAGTGGCCTCTTCTAGTCCTATTTTCTTGTGGGTGAAAATCATCCAGAATGTATTATAATAATAAGCTTGTTATTCTATAATAGATATTTGTATTTTAATTTGTATGTACATGACTTATTACATGCTTGCATAATATTATGTATTCGTTTCTGTGAGTGGGTGATACATACACATATATATTCTACTGTCCAAGAGATAGTAGAGCTGTATGGTGGGCTGGTACTTAATCACCTGACATATAATGAAGGCAGCTTACCCACAGGCTTCTTCACAGTTCTTTGGTCTCTCATTTCAACCATTTTTTGGGTTTTTTAGGACCCTCCTTCTTCAGTTAGGGATCTTTTGTTTCTCCAGACTAGAGGAAACATGCACAAAAGGTTTTCCACATGATGCTAGGCTGAATATAAAACTCAGAGTGCATTGTGGTGGTTGTTGTGGGAGTCACTACACAGAGAGTTTTCACCATCTCTCAGTTTCACTGAGGTACCAACAGTCTAGCTGCACCTCTCCTACTGCTGTGTAGCAGGGTATGTGATAGTACATTGCATCAAACTATTGATTGCAGAAAAGAGTTTAAAATCACGTCTTTGATTAGATGTTTCCTAACTACAAGCATTAAACCCAGGCTGGTTTGCAATGTACAGATTAAAATCTAGAGATGTTAAAACCAGTACACGGCTACTTATAAATTAAGCTGAAGTGGTCTTTATGAAAAGCCTCTGCATTATCAAATCTGATGAGAGGCTGCATGTCATTAAGGGTGGTCACAGATGCAACACTCATACACCAGAGAGCTCTTCACATTGTGTGGCTCCTGTCAAGGCTTCCTGCTTGCTTTTGGCATGTGCAGGATTGAGAAAGGTAAAAAGAGATGCAGCCCTGCAATTTGTACTTTTATTTCATTCCCTTGTTACTACTACTCATTTTTTTCCTGATTCTATGGAAAGAATTAATTTTATTCTCAGTTTCATCCTTGGTTTCAAAATGGCTATCTAGATAAGAGCAGTCATTTGTGCTTATGATGTTTGTGTGTGCACTTGTGATGTTCATGTTTGTATGATTTTATTATATGTTACTTCAGCCTGCTGATCGCTTCCCCTGAAACAACATCAGATTAACAGTGGTGGAACTACTCTGAACAAGGAATGAATAAGCTACCACTTTTTCAGAATATAGCTACTACAGCATAGAATTTATAACAATATGACAATAAAATAAATAGCAGGTTTTCAGACCACCATACCAGTTAGCACCCAATCTCCTTAGTTCTTCAAAACCCTATACTGTTTATTTTTCTGTTTAGAGTAGTAGGAGAGTTAGTGGCTTTAATGAAAACCTTCAACTGGTGAATGGGAATATTCTTCAAAGCATGTGATACAGTAGCTCCATTGTGAGCTATGGGCTGATCTGATCTGGTCAGGCCCAGCTGGAGCTCTTGCTCAGCTCAGAAATACCAGTGAAGCCTAAGCAGTTACTGTGCCTGCATAGCCATGGCAAGTGACTTCCTAAAGTTAGCATAAAGCTCATCTTACACTTCCAGTTTTAAAAAAAAGTTGCCAATCTTTGTGTAGTTGGTGTTCTTAATACCAGCCTGTCTTTTTTAGAAATTAGAAGCCTATCAGAAAAAGAGAGAAAAAAAAGAGAGAATCACAGGAAATGCATAGGAAATTGTCTGACAGGCAGGTGTGCAGACAGGCAAAACAACATGTATTTATCCTTTAAGTGTAATCAAATTCAGGTACTATGCAGAAGCTCCAGTCATGACTCACACCCTGCTCTGTACTAGGTGCACTGTAGACAGTTAATAAAGGCAGTCCTGGAGTCATAATGGAAAATTCTTGGAGCTTCACATTTAACTGTATCACCAAGTGTCTTACGACAATCAACTGTACGAAAGAATTTATAACATGATTCAAGAGGACTCTGGATACTCCTAATATTATAAGATAGAGTAAACGATAGTATTTTAAAGTGCTTTTATTGTCATGTATCCATATGTTATCTGTAGTAGGAGATGAACTCTGGTTTATTAGTGTGGTAATTGAGACTGAATGATGCGGACAATAGAACAGGGAGGCAAATATGTGTTTATTCAGAATGCTTAAATGCTTCAGTAACTTTAGTGCATTACTCTGCTAACCTCTTACAATCTGTTAAATATGTATTGAGTAGACAATAAGGTTATATCCTCAGTAGCACAAATTATTTAACCTAAACCAGTGGTTTAAAACTACTAGTTGTGGATTATTCCAAAACCTTTACCAAAGATGTTCCTAAGATGAAGGCTGTAGATCACTGTCAGTTTAAAGAAAGAAATTTTGACAGATTATCTTGGCTCTTTCCTATTTTTCCAGCTGCTAATTTGGATTAAAACTTGGCTAAAAATACATCAGTTCTTCCCTAATATTACTTAGCTGTGGGAGTATTTACTGTATTCATCGAAGTGTTGCTATGTACTTGTCTTGCAAAAGCCTTCAAGTTACGTGGAGTCTCCTCATCCAAGCATAAATGATAATATAAGAAGAGCTCATAGTCTATTCTTTAGCATTTACCTTGCAAACTGTGCATTAGAGAAAGGATGCTTTCCCCCCCCCCACAAACAGCAGAAGGAAATTGATTGATTGAATCAATCTGAATCTAGATTTATTTCAATTTCTTCTTTAAAGGTGACTAGAAATATTTCCAACATAATTTCAATAGCTTTTGATAATATTACTATAATTCATTTTGTGCGCATTTTTTTCAGCATGGACCTTCTGTGCACCTATGAATTGTCTATGAAATATTCTAAACTGAATTAAGAAAAGACTATTTCAGTGCAGTATTTTAAATGTGCATTTAAATGTATCTTTAAAATACGTTCTTATTAAAATTTGTTTTATAGGTTGATACTTAAATACAATGCAAGTTTAATGTAGATGCTTGGAAAATAAATAACATATTCAGTGTTATTTTATGCACTTACTAGATGCACAGTGTCTGTCTCTTTGTACAGATGGCACTTCCTCAGATGTCATAGGTGTAAATATAAGGAAGAAAATCCTATTCCCATTTGATTCAATAGCAAGACTCTCTCTGGTTTCAGTGAAACTATGATTCCACATTATTTATCCAAAGCACAGAAGACAAGACTAGGATCTAGAAAACACCATTTAATGTATTTGTCATTTAGCAAAAATCTGAATAGTATAGAAAAATATAAGATATTATTGCTATTGATAATAGCAATATATGTTATAACATTACTAAGAGAGAATGCTCCTCTAAGATCTAAAAAAAAATAATAAATAAACTGAGAGAAAGAAAATATTTAAGGTTACCAAGTCAAAATCTCTGGTCTTCATTCCAGAATGGAATAGAAATAGACTCGTTTAAGGGGTCAGTCTTTCAAGGACTTAATCCATGTCTTTAAAATGGTCTAGATGTTTTTCAGTGCAATCTTCTCAGGTGAAGCCCTCAAATGACTCCTGTATTTTGATGGCCGTTACTGACCCTCTCTTCTACTTCTTGTGCAAAGAAAAACTCATCCTGCATGTTTTATGCGTGTGACGTACAAGATCCAGATGAGCTTCCAGTTGGGCTGGTTGCATTAGTAGCAGCTACAGGTTGCTCCAAATAGCTCCCTAAAACAGCCAAGTTCTCAAAATAATTATGCTCATGAATATAACATTTCCATCTTTAAAGAAAAGAATAATAAAATAGACACCATATTAATATTATTTGTCTCATTGAGTCTCAAATATTGTTTCATTTTTTCCATTAATAGACTTTAAAGATGGTAGGAATGCAAAAGTATTATTCAATATAAAAGCCATTCAAATAAATGAACAGATGCTGCTTAAATGAGAGGAGGGAGGGAAACACTCCGGAGGTGGGGTCCTAAGGCAAAATGAGAAGAAAGACATGAATGTGTAGAAGAATACTGTGTTTTGGAGGAAAGAATTATTTTGGACTGTTCAAGTGGATGAGCAGTAATTAAATTATATTTGTAAATAAACAGATTTTTCCATTTCTTCAAGGAGCATTAAGCTGAAAATGAACTTAAAATAAGATGGGTGATTAGTATAAAACAGTTGCATTTCTGACAGGTAACAGCCATTTATGTTTGGTTGTTTTAGTCATGATGCAGAATGCAAATGGAATTCATTTCTATTTGCACATCTATAAAATGCAAAAACAAGTCTAGTATATGTCTGAGACATATGGCATGATTTTTTATCTGTTTTCATTGTCAAAATTTTTCATTATGCAGTTTAGATTGATAGAGACCAAAATATCCCAAAAGAAATTTCTAGAGGTAGATGCTATCTTGAGCATATGTTTAGACTACAGAAGATGAACCTGAAAACTTCTAAGCATCTTAAATTTCTTTTGCTTTCTATATGAATGAGAGTCTGGGGTCAAAATTTTTAATAGTGACATATTAAGCATTTTGAGAGTTTAACATTACTTTTTTAAAATAAAACCACCTTTGTTATGAAGCATGTAAAGAAAGAATTAGAACCATGTTTTGCTATGGTTACTTATATACATATTTCCAATTTTATATTTGCTTGTTTGTTTTAGTACAACAACAACAAAATGATGGTCAAGCCAAAATTTATTCACTTCAAACTATAATGCTGTATTTTTAGCTGCATGAAGCAAGAAGAAGGTAATGGTAATTTTTTGCCAATGCACCCTCATTTTCCTTTTTAGCTACATTAAGGTTAAGAAAGACTTTATTTCTTTACATTTCTAGAAAATAAATCACATACTGTAAGTATAGCTCTGTCCAGGATGAATTCCATTTAGCAGACAATGCTTGACAGCCCTAGTAAATTCAGAATGATCTATTCATTCATCAATATGTGTGTATGATTTCCATTAAGCTCAATAAAATTTGTGTACAGCTGTAATAACTAGAGTATTTTAACACTTTAGTGTCTTACTAATTACCAGTGGACTGAGATATCTTCCCAGTTTTCAAGGCTCTGGGAGTGTTGATTTGAAAAATTAGGAAGGATTAATTTTCTTATGGGAGTAGCTTTGCTGGAAGATCCTCTTTCTGCATGTCTTGGCTGGTGTGTCTGTCCCAGTCTGCTAGGACACTCTCCATGCTTGCCCTTGTGGAGTACAAGTCCCTGTCGATGCAAGTCACAGGCACTTGCCAGTTGTGAGATAGAAGTGCTAAAGCTTGCTGTTGCCCTGCCCAGAATACAGGACTGTCTCACTGCTTGCTTAGAAACTTGCTCAGATTTAGACTTTGGAAAGGAAAGGTTAGGAGGAAGAATAGAAAAGAGAAGTATCTAATAACTTGATATTGTGCTCTAACACAATTTGACCATGTTTTCATTTCAAAGGTTAATATATTCAACTTGGATTTGTTGAATCATGTGAACTAGTACTTCAAAACCTCCTCCAGGAAAAAGAAAAAAAGTATGTATCTGATGGTTAGCTTATTTTGTAGGTCTAAAAAATGCCTGAAGATCTTTGTAATGATTTTTGTATGACAGAATCAGTCAAAGTTAATGATTTTGCAGGCCTCAGTTGTGGTTATATTAAAAATAATTGCACTACCCTGGCACAACTCATTGCTGTTACTACAGAGTTTAAATATTTTATGTAGCGTTTAAGGACTGATCCTACTCCGAGGTGGGGAAAAATGTAATAATCTGTGCCATTTCTTCCGTCCCAAACCACAAGGAAACTTTCTGCTATCACCATTATTGAGATATTCATCAATCAACCTTCTGAATCTTCCTGTTTTGAATTACTTGTCTTATCCTTTATAACTATTTTTTGCTTGTGTGCCTCTTTGTGACCAAATTTAGTATGATTTTTGAAAACACCTATTAACGTATGCTAAAGAAGTGTGAAGTTTAAACAATTCACATCAAGTCAGATTTTTGTCCAGTGGAGGACTTCATAAAATGGGTGATGTGCAAGTGTCTATGTATAAATCTATTTATCTAAAGCATAAAAGTATAAAAGGGTGATGTGTAACTATATTGTTTTTGTTGTACTTGTTGGAAGGACTTTAAAAAGCAAAAATTGTGCAAAATTGTGTGCTAAGCTTTTAAATACTTTCTCAGAGAAGCTGTTTATTACTTATTCAGGTGAATAATAAAGTCCAATGAATATTGAAAGGTTTGCGAGTTCTCAGAATGAAAGTGGTAAGATTTTTTGCATGTCATAGTCAGAAGTTTCTTTTTTCCATGAATATATGCAGTTAGTTTCTGATAGTCTATCAGCGCTGTCACTTCTGTTGTAGCTAGAGAACAAAAAATGTAGGCTTAAAAATTTAAAAAATTGTGGGATATAGAGCAGGAGGAGACTAGATGATGTTAACAAGAAAGAAGTTATGGAAAGAGGCAATTTTGAACTAGTTTAATGGCAGTAACTAATATTTGGTTCTTAGTTAATTCTCCAAAACCTCATGTATCCTAACGATGACTGAACATCCAAAAAGGTCTGTGGGTATAAGGAATGGGGAGGGCATGGCAGAGAGCTTAGGATGATGAGGAGAAAAGGTAAAAAATTATCTATGGGAATATTTATTTTTTCAAGAACAGAGGTAAGTACAATAACGCTTAGCATCCATAGTGCACTTTTTCATTCCACATTTTCCACAGACGTGTTGGCATTACTTCTAAGAAAGTATTTAAACTATTAAACTATTAATAATCGATATGGATAAAGCAAAGGAAGGAAAGTTTCAAGGAGGAAAAATTATGTAGTTGGACAAGATTACAGAAAGACTTTTTCCCAGGATTGGCACTTAAGCTTTGTCCTGTGCTGTGCTCAAACCTCTAGGCCACAGCTTTCCTGGGATATCACATATTATGTATGGATGAGTTTTCAAAGTGACCTGAAAGATAGGCACTGTACTCCCTCTGAAGGGCAATAGGATTGAGGATCCTAATATCCCAAGGCCTTTCTGAAAATTTCATCTTACATACAGTCTTAACCACTTCTTCACATTCACTAAATAACAGCAGATACTTGTTAACAGCATGAGTATTAGTCACTGAAAAAAATTTATCCCTGCTTTGAGTCTCCTCTAAATAAATTATACATCTCCATTTCTTGGCCATCTCTGTATAATACCTGAAAAATAATTGTTTTCATTTTTCTTTGCCTCATTGATTGTAGAATAAACAATCCATGAATAACTCCCCCCCCTCATTATTCTACCGTATCCGATAAGCAATAACTTTTGATTCAGTCTGTTTAAGGGCAAAGGCAGGAAGGATGGAAAGGGTTGGAAAAGAGCAGTCAGACTCCTGAAATCCCTAAACCATAAGGATAGGATATGGCCAGGTTGTCTCAGTCATCTCTTGTAGGTGAAAACCGTAATGATACTTTAATGCAGCTTGCTTCCTGGCTCGCTCTCGGAGTGAGAATTATTTACCGAATGAAAACATCTGCATTAGTGGCTCCTGCAGCCCCAGCTCTCTGCAGGCGGGATGGTGCTCAGCCCCCCAGAACTAGGACCGCTCGGAGGACTTGCCTGCTGGCCGCCTGGCTTGTATCCCGACAGGCTGGA
>NW_010162430.1:0-225 GCF_000695765.1 Mesitornis unicolor | reverse complement strand
GCTGGTGCAAACCCTCCCCCTGTGGGGAGAGAGGGACCGGGTAGGGAGGGGCCAGTGCGGACATGGTTCCCCCAACCATCGACTTACCACGACACCATGGGAAGGAGTGGGGGTACCCCTGGAGGGGTCTGAGCCCACCATGTGCTCCCCTGTGCTGGTGGGACACACACTGATGGTGTGATCCCCCTCCTGCCCCGTACGCCAGCATCCGCGGGGTGGGGGAAA
>NW_010162429.1:0-497 GCF_000695765.1 Mesitornis unicolor | reverse complement strand
AGGGTTCCTTAGTAGCGGACCATTGATAAGAGTTTACCAAGCCAAGGGTTCCTTAGTAGCGGACCATTGATAAGAGTTTACCAAGCCAATTGGGCGGCCCAGTCCCCAAACCGCGGCTTCTAGTTTTTTGGTCGATTTAACACTCCTTGCAGAGATTTTTTAAAGTTTCACCTCCCGTCTCCCGGGGGAGGGGGGGCAGTTGCTGGTGTCTCTTTTGTATTCCCGGTTTTACCTTCCAACAATTCCACCAGCGCCTTATGGGCTCCGTGCCCTGCCCAAGTAACAACATTCGAGGCACACCCAGTGCTAATGCTTTTCGCCAGAGGCTGTTCCTCTGTGATTCCGAGGCTTTACCGGGCCTCCCTTTAGCGGGTTTGGTTTGCCGAGGGGGAGGGGGCCGCTTGCAAGGAGGGTTTTGGCTGGTTTGCCGGATCCGCTTGGCTCTATCAGTGCCACCACCTGGATTGGTCCACCCCATTTCACGCCCATGTGCAACA
>NW_010162428.1:23556-25764 GCF_000695765.1 Mesitornis unicolor | reverse complement strand
ACTGGATGATCTTTTGAGGTCCCTTCCAAGATTCTGTGATTCTATGATTGGAACTGCTAGAACTACTCCTCCCACCTCATTTTACAAGTTTTCAGCTAGGCTTGGAAACAGCATGCAAGGAGTCAGTACAAAGCCATTCTTTCCTCTACCTCAGCAGAAACCAGTATCAAAACGTGTAACATTTCAGAAGAAAGAAGAAAGAATTCAGTGACAAAGACTGGAACAACTCAAAACAAACACATGAAAAGTGGTATCATCTAAGCAGCCCTACTCTCAACTACTGCACAAATACCAATTGAACCTCCCCTTCTGAAAGAAAACAGATGGATGAGAAGTCTTTTCCCAAAAGGAAGTCATTTGCTTATTTACTTAGGGGCATATCCAATTACATTTCATGGTCTGTATCAGTCAACCATGAACAAATGTCCTTAAACGATCACTACAAAAGCTGTATATAATGGGAGGAATGTTAAAAAATTTCTAAAACTTTAGAGACCATATAGACTTAACTAAATGGCTGAAATTAGTCAGAGAATTGGGGTAAACAGTGAATGCGATTCTTTTAGGATAGCAAATCCCAGCTAATTGGTTAGATTAACATTCAGAGTCTTACATCTCTCAGTTTAGTGACCTCTACATTACAAGTCTTACGTCTCAACTCTAACAATGCAAAAACCTCATGACTGAGTTACCACTCTATGATCTGAGCAGTAAGTCCTTATAATTGCTACTCATTATTAAGGGATGCACAGCTCTTCTGACAAGAGCAATACGAGCATTACAGGACCTTGACCTAACTCCTAAATGTTCTCACTTTGCAGTTTTTGCCACAAGTTGTCAGAACACCAACCACTGCTCAAAGATTCATTTCTCCAGTGTTCAAAGACATCAACTTATTTACGTTATTTCTGCAATTGCCTGACACATCTATATTCTTTCTACTAGATCTCCAGACTGTTCCAGCCAGAATGAATTCCACTCACTAATGGAAACCAAAGACTCTGAAACCACACGCTCTGCAACCCTTTCCTTGAGTGGAATTCTTCAAAGTTTGATTTTAAATTTCCTCGAGGAAGAAAAGACTTTTTCAGAATTTTATTACCTGCATTCACTGGTCATGAGAGCACAAAACAACATGAAAGGTATATACATTTTTTACTAACTTCCCAAAGTAGAAGAGTTCCTAATTCAAAGGAACATAGGTTACTTTTGCAGAGACCAGAGTTTTTAACACATACTAGTAATGGTTGAATTTTTAGACATGCATTTTATTTCAAGGACACTGATGTTCTGTGTCAGTGTTCTGATATTAAATGCAGTACACAGTAACACACCCCTTTAGCCCAATTCTGGTAAACACCACTGACCCAAATTCAGGATCTCCTATAGCAGTGTCAGTGTTTGCTCAGGTGTCCCTCTGTTGAACTCTGATGAAAAAGATTGTTTAGGAAGAGAAGAGAATGTTCCTTCTTCTGAGTGACAATACTATCAGGGATGCTGAAGAAAAGCCCCGAGAATATGTAGAACAGGTTACAGTGATCGAAGTTAGAAAAATAATGTAATCTGAAACTGTAAGTATAGTCCCAACACAGCAAAACAGGCACACTTTCCTTGAAAAGCAGTCATTCGTAACTTATTCAGGTGTCTCAGCCAGGCATTTTCTCTGTTTATCTCGTTCTTCAAGTCTAGCAAAGCTACAATGCAGTAACTGAAAATGGATAGCCAATTCTGTTGTGGCCTGTGTGCTCCAAAACCTGGGAACAGACTAAGGGGACTTTTGAAACCTTACACAGCTCCAAAGTGTTCCCATGGACAGTTTCCATCACCTGAAGTCACCAGACAGACATTCCATGCTGCCTTTCCACCTTCAGAGTCTGAATTCAAACTTCCAGGCCACGTGAATTTGCAGATAGCATTTAGAAAGCATTATTATTTACTATTATATACTATTAACCTGCTGTTGTTCTTCCTATTGTTTGCACTGAAATATTTTCTTGTTTTATTTCATGTAACATTTCAACCTGTTGGTATTCTTTTATACAGTGACTACACTGACATTCCTAGAAGTCCTGAATAGTCTCAGCTTGTCATAACTTTATGTGAAGAGTATCATAAAAATGACCAAGAACTGATGCTAAAACACTTGATCCAGAGCATCGCAGCCTTATCCCTACACTAAGTAATTTAAAGCTGCCCCACTTCTCACTC